>NC_063197.1:10652796-10785296 GCF_017589495.1 Alosa alosa
AAAGTTAAATTGGAATTCACATTCCTTGTCCCGAGTGGAGTGACCATGTTGCTCTGACCTTCTTCTGTCGAAACCTATTTAGATGAAGATTCTACTGAGACAGAGCCAAGTGGGTCCTTAACCGAAATCACTCATTATACGCTTAATCCAAACTATCAGAGCATAGGGCTTCTACCTCTCCGTCGTAACATCTCATCAGGCTGGAATCATTATGGGATTATGGGGGACTCTTCAATATAAGATGAAAAACAAGCAATTTTATTTTACTGAGCTGAATATATGATAATGGCCTACTTTGTGGATATGAGTTCTGCATTTAGACTAGTCCTCCATCTATGTGTGTGTGTGTGTGTGTGTGTGTGTGTGTGTGTGCCCTTTCCTAGGACCACTTAAGCCTACACAGGCCAATAGATAACTGAAGCCATGACGTGGCGTTGCCAAGGTAGCAATTTCACTGGATCTACACAAATCAATCTAACCATTTGTGACCATAACTGTGACTTTCTTAATCTATTTAACTAATTTTACAACGTTTCTATGATAGTTAGCAATACATTTTTTATACTGTAGGCAATAGAACATTAAACATGTTTAAACTTCTAGCCTACATTTAAAAACAAATTGTGATGCCGCATGTCTACATGCAATAATACTGATACCACGAAAGATTGTCTAGATCCACAGAAATTGTCGTCATGGAAACTGTACATCACACTTCAGTAAGTGTCTCCTTATTTGTCATTATTGTCACTTGCTGTCACGGATGTGACAAAGCTCCTTCTCACTCTCCTACACCGTCTTAAACAACATTAGGGCTGATGAGGTTTTGTTGAAATCCTCGTGGTCCCAAAACATGAGTCTGTTACCCTGAATAAGACTGGAAAAAAATCACTAGCCTACAGTATCAACATCTCTGTATGCTAAACAAGCCTGTAGGTGCTGCCTTGTTTATGCACAAAGGTGAGTCTGAATTCAGTTGGATGGCTCAAACACTCCTACGCACACCAAACTGCCCGGAAGGAAACAGGTACACAGAACTAGAATGGTGTACAGTATGCAACAGATTACTGAAGATGAACTGAGTCACCGAACAATAATGTGAACAATTCAGTAGTTTGGACACCTTTTAATATCTTAATGAAATACAGACACTAATAAAATAAAATAAGGTGTAAAATCTACTACTACCATGTTCTTTTGTGTACCAGTTAAACTAAAAAAGCTTCATCCCAGTGGCTCCTGGCATCCCAGTGAACTTAAATGTGTACACAATTCACAACCACCTCTTCTAGTTCAGCAGTACTCAAGGACAACATCCAAGCGAGATGCTTAAGCATCCCAAACAAGCGTGTATGTGGGCCGTTAAGCTCTATGATGCTTTCAGACGATGCCTTTCCTCCTCCCCCGCACGTGCACAACTGCCTCCATGTGAATGCTAGATGGGAGGCCGTGCATCTAGCCAGCCAAGTCAAACAGCCAGGAACTGACTCATTAAGATCATACTGGCCAAAACCATGTAAGGGCAAAGCTATTACTACACGCGGGCATGGTGTTGCCCAGTGGCTATGAGTCAGGCTCTTTCAAATGTGAGCTGCTTGTGCGCATAACATCAGCACTGACCCCGAGGCCGCACAGTCTAATCATAGGCACAGGGCAGGCCGGCTTGGCTGGGCTGAGGCTGAGTCCGAGGCGGCTTCGTATGGAGCATCAAGCAGCAACATGTCTCTGATCCTCACGTGCGTCAACACACTTCTACACAGCCATCCTCAACCTCCACATCTGCCATATACATACATGCATACATACGTACAGCACATTATAGCAGCACACTGTGCTTTTTGGCTGTCAACAGTAATTATATAGGACCGTTACATCATGTCACGCTAGTCTACAAAGGATATACCAGTGCTGCTCACATCTGTGTGTATATATACTGTATGTGTGTGTATGTATGTGTGCGTGAGTGTGTGTGTGTGTGTACATGTTCACACATCTCAAACTGGTGTAGGCTGTCAAGACAGCAGCTGTGGTCTGCACAGATGTGGCCTGGATGTGGTCTGGAGTCAGGTCAGATAGGCTCAAGGGTAAGATCACACCTGTGAGTTTACAATGTTGGAGAATGAATGTTCTAAAGATCTGGGTCAATTGAGCTGGAGCGGTTGACGCAATAACCCTATAGTCACTGGGTTGACGTCATAAACCTCACTGGCAGGAACGTTCAGTGGATCACCATGCAATATTCATGCATACTGTATAACATGGAGTTTTAGAATCTTGCATTGCTGATGAATGCATTATTTTATTACAGTGTTCAAAACTCTGACTCACTCTGGGTGTGTTTAAGGAGGGACCGTGACAGGTCACACACAGTGCAGATCATGCTATCACTGCAAATGGCTGTGTGTGTGAGCAAGAGAATAATGATGGCAGCAGTGTTTTGAACTGGACTAAATCCAGATCAGATTACAGTTTTTCTCAGTCGCTTTGGTGCTTTTCTCACATCACTATTAACATTTGCACAGCAGTTAGTGCAATTCTCAAAACAATTAGTGCAAACTGCAAAACATAGTGGATGACCTGCAAAAGCACGTCACTTGCTCAAAATCTCAATGATGCTTTCAGGAAATGCAGCACAGATCTGGTGCTGACCTCGTATGTCAGATGTGTGAAGGGTATATGTGAGTGTTACCAACTGAAGGTTCTATTTGATGATACAATAATCAACTCAAACAACAGTTTTGATTGACAGTAAATGTAAATGATTAATTTATACAGTAAAATCCAAGATTCAAAAATCAAGAGATTTGTCTCATGCATGATTGTACATGTACGACAGCAGTGGAATGTGGGTTGCTACAACTCCCAGCCCCACTCCTCAAAAGGGACTCAGGGTAGGGAGTGGGGCTGGTTGCTCCTGGTGGTTGGGCCGACCCACCGAGTGAGGAGCCTGCAGAAGCTTGAGGGCAGCCGTTGCTGCGCGCTGGAGAACGGAACACGGAGAGCATGTTTTATTTGTGACTTCACACAGAGAACACTGAGTGGGCCGGCAACCAGGCATGCTACACAGAGTTACCATGGAAACTGCAGAGAGCGGAGGAGAGAAGTGCAAGACAGAGGCTGCGAGTTAAGTTCTGTCATTTAATCAGCTGATGCTCACCGCATAGGTTATGCCACACAACACACACACTACAGGCAGCTGTGGGATGTTGTCTGAGTGTCTGTGCTGGAATGAACCTATTTGGGAATAAACTCAAGCATCTCAACCATGCCAGTAGCAGCATGCTCATCTCCCAGTTGAAGTAAACAATGGCTGAAGGCAATTTAAATGTATTGTCAACATGGCTGTTCAGTAAGTCACAATCAGTATCTCGTCCATATTCCCCCAGGGAGAGGCCAGAGGCTTGGGTGGACATGGGACATTCAAGAGATAATGAGCAGGAACCGAAACAGGACACAGTAGAGCACAACACACGGGCCCCCGCACCACCGTCTGGCCGAGACAGTCAACGTACGACACCACAGCTCCATCTACTGACCACAGCCAGGCAGGCACGCGTCACACACCTCGGGTTAGGAGAGAGAAGCACAAATCACAGACCATGAGTTAGGAGAGAATCACAGACGTCATGTTAGAGAGAACTATTTGCTCATCTACAGAATCTTCAGAAGCAGGCCCATATCACAGACCTCATGTTAGTAGAGAGATGTGTTTTAATGTGAACCACAGCACACCTCTTTGCCCTCAGTCACATGATCATGAAGAACATGATCATTTTCCTTATGATCCAAAGACAGAAAATTGTCCCTGTGTTCCCATGGCTTGTAATTTTAAGGGAAGCTACTCAGACGGCTTAGGTAGAGGAGTCGTCATGATCTTTTGCCCCAGGGTCATGAGATAATCAAAGGACCATCACCTTTCTGTTTTGATTAGCTCTGCTATAGCATAAGATCCACCGGATCATGCATATTAACCCTAGACTTTATTTATTGCTTAAGTGGCGTATATGCATTTAATACATTAAACCCTAATGTCAGCATCACATCCATTTAATCCGAGTCACCGGCCCCCTCTATAATGACAGGGATGGGTCCAAATTAATCTACTTGGCAATGTATATTCATCTATTAAATCAGCAGGCCAACCTCTGAACCAATTAATCTACAGAGAAAAGCACACACAACTGATGCAGATATCCTATTAGGAAATAAGACTTTGATAGAGCCAGCATGGGATTAAGTAGTAAGGCTTTCCTTCCCTGCAGCCTCTGATGAAATAGACTGTTTGATTAGGTCTAAAGACATAGCTAAAGAGATTGTGTTGTATAACATGGTTTGAAGGGGTTTTCAGGAATTAGGTCTACTGTGACAGGTCTACTGTGTTTAATATCTTTAAATTGGTTATATTCATCATCATTTAAATCCGCACACCAACTTGGACAGCAATTATTGTATTCTATACAGAAAAGAACACCTACCCATATAAATATCACTACACTATGTGCAAAAACTGATGGGTTTATATCAATCGATCTATACTGACATTTTAGACAATGTCTACTGTTAACATTTCTATACAAATTCATCAAATTGAACTGGAATTAATACCCTACATTGTTAAGATAGTTCTCTTCCTCTTTCCTATCAGTTTTTCATTGAAATCACAATCATTCTTCACCTGAAATTCAAGACAAAATGAGAAAATCAGTGGCCGGTGGGTCTTCAATGCAGTGTTATCAATGTGTGCAAGTAGCATATACCACAAAATAATATCAGACTACAATGACAAATGAGCACAAAGGAGATTGCCCCACCCGAGAGCAATAGACTACACAACTCACAATACATTTACAAACAGATCGTTCAGTGAAATTACCGAAAAGGTGTTTATGTATGTATATTCTACTTGGCTGAGGAAAGGAATGATGGGGAAACTCAACAACGAGATCAACTAATCACAAAAAGCAGAATGCAAAAATCGGACTATTATAATAACAGTTATAAGAATGCCAATGTACTGTAGCTAAAGGCAGTCACTGGGGCAGTCCTATCTCTGGCTCTCTCTCTCTGTCTCTTCTGCCTCTGTCTGCCCTTCCACCCCTCTCTCCATCTCCCTCCCTCTCTCTCTCTTCTGTCTTATCCTCCCCCTCCCTGTCTCCCTCTACATGTGTCTCTCTCGCTCCCTGTCTCTCCTTCCATATCTCACCCTCTCTCTCTCTCTCTCTTTGTGTGGGCTGGTGCTGGTGAGTGGGTGATATGAGGGAAAAGATCACAGCAGTAGTGGAGTGAGATGAGCTGAGTCACCAGGGATAATCCCTCCCTGAGTCCACTCTGCTGCCCCCAGTAAATGCCCCTACACACCCCACCACCAACCTGCTGCGTCATGCAAACAAAACACCACAACGTCATCCACATACACACAACTTATCCAGATCATGTGATCAGCAACACACAGTATATGACATGATCCATATGAATCAAACTGCACCAGCAACCTGCTGTGTCATGCAACACAACACACCGTCATGACATTATCCACATACACCAAACTCTCATCTGGAAACACCCATGAGCTTAGCAAGATCAACAACTCACATATGACACAATCCATATGAATCAAATTGCACAAAAAATAATTTATCATTCAACAAATGACCAGGGTTGGAATTTCACAGCGGCCACAACGGCCATGCCCCTTGCATTGGCCGTGGTGCCCCTTTGAAAATCGGAGGTTTACAATCCACTGTGGCCTATTCTGTTTTGCGTCCGACTAATAGCGATTTTTATTTAGCCTATGGCCTGTCAAAATGATCTAAGCATTCACAACGCTAATTAATGTAGTCTTTTGTGCAGTGGAAAAAGTGACAGCGTACACCAAGAAAGCGTCCAAATTCACCCATTCTTCTCTGTAGAACTACTCACCAAGTAGCCTGCTCATCACACAGACATCACATGTATCACATCACATGAAAGAGCTTTTTCTCAGCTTTTAAAAGTTGCATCAGCGATGGCGGGGTAATGTCACTTCTGTTGATGTTCAAACAAAACAGAGAGCTAGCTCGCTACTCCCTCCCTCTCCCTCCCGTGCAATTGAAACTCTCCTAAATGCGCATCTTGTCGATTATTGGTTGGAACACTATTTTGCCTTTGAGTGGTTGGCTAACACTTGGTTAGCAATTGTTTTTGTGTGCAGATCTCAGAGCCTTAATATCTTTAAATTGGTTATATTCATCATCATTTAAATCCGCACACCAACTTGGACACCAATTATTGTATTCTACACAGAAAAGAACACCTACCCATATAAATATCACTACAGGTAGGCTGCCTACAGAGATGTGGGTTTCATAGCAGTGAAACAGACTTCCTTTGAAACTGCCTGTAATGCTGTCTGCTGTAATGCTATAATGCTAATATGTTCTGCCTACAGGCTCAGGAGAGCTGAATTCTAGGAAATAGCCTACAAGTGTAGGCAATTAACCAGCTACCTACCAAACCCTCCACATAAATAATCAACATGGATTTCTGAGTGGGTTGATTGCTTTTAATATGGCACTGCTTAGCAAATGTAATTTCTGACTGTGATATTCAGATTTCAACACGAGGAAATGTGCACCCTTCAGACAACAAATGGGAATAAATGGCCAATCTCTGATCCTGCTGGCAATGTGATTACACAGCATGGTGATGAGGTAGTGCAGAGATGGTGATTGCACCCTACAGTGTTAACCGTCAAATTCACTGTGGTGACAAAAGTACACCTGCGTCTCATGTCAAGTGTGTATGTGTGTGTGTGTGTGTGTGTGGGGGGGGGTTCAAGGCAGAAGAAAAACACAGTGACAGTACCACCATAGAAAATGAACTACAACACTGACAGTGAATATATGTGCATGTCAAATGAAGTTTCCCTAGACTGTTCATCTCCTATCCAAACCCAATCCCTAACCGTAATCATAAACTGTTGTTAACAGAGTGCAACAGAGAGTTTGTTTATAATCTGGGCATCTAGTCTAATAGACCATCCAAGTAAAGTGTGTCCATACTGTCCTCCTATAGCCTACCTATACCTGGTAAATTCCACAAGCACCTATTTCATCTAGGGTCTGATTTCCAGAGAATACCATAATTGTCTTTCTGCACTGTCCGGTAATTTCTTTCGGATGTTGGCATCTGCTAAATGAACTAATGAACTAACTGAATACTAAGTCTATTCTCCTCACTCAGAGGTGATGCCAACAGCGGCCACAATGCCCAGGTATCCGTCGGGTAATTTCCTCAACGCAGCAAAGGGCCTGCAGTGGGGGGCTGATGGTGCTGGTGGTGGGCATTCAGAAAACCTCTTATGACTCACACTGCGCAAGACACCGGCAGTGTGGATGGAGGCGGAAAACAAATTGATCTACATGAGAAGTACATCACATTTTGCAATACTGATAATGAACACCGGCTCAGGAGCAATCAATACACTCAGAGCAAGCAATAAACCATTAGCTCCTTCAGCCCATCATAAGGGAGTAATAGCCATGCTTACAAAGCCATGAGCATAATGGTGTCTGATAGTAATGACATCTTCGCACTCATGTACAAACACAGGCCCTGTTATTCTCATCTAGGTGAACTTATGACGGCTGACATCCTACTGGCGTTATTAGCGGAATGAATATTCATGTTAGCAAAACGCTATTTGCCGGCAAAACTCGGCATGTTGAGAAAGACTGGAAGTGCAATTTGTCACACACACAGACACAGACACACACACACATACAGAAAATAAATATACACACCAACACACACAGACACACATACGCACACACCATCACACACACACACACACACACACACACACACACACACATGGGTCATTGACAAATAAGGCTTCTAAAAATGTGTTGTTAAAAAAAATCTTTTCAAAATGGACAGAATGCATTTGTTTAAGTTGGAAGGCTGTGTTTAAAGTGCCCATATTATGAAAAAAAAATCACTTTTTCTAGGATTTGATGTGTTATTGTGTGCCTCTGGTGCTTCCACACGCATACAAACTTATAACACGTATAAAAAAATAAACATCCATGTTGTTTTGAGTGAGATAAGGGTTTCTGGATGTATCCTGCCTTCAGTCTCCAGGGTGAGCTGGTCAAAATCGGCAAGGCTTTTGACGCCACAAGCCGAAACATTTAAATATTCCCACCCACCACCTCCTTTTAGGGCAATTATGTTACGTGGATATAATGGAAACCTATGGAGCTGCATCGAAGTGGGCAGGGAAAAGGATTTATACTTACTAAATCGTTGAACAAACGTGAACAAAATGCACAAAATAAGGTTGGTGTAAGAGTTATCTGTTTGTTCATGGGATTCATTCTTATTCTATCACTTATTCTAATTTCCTACAACTAGGTGGCTTATGTTGTAGGCTACTGAAGTTCCACTGTTAGATAGCTAGCTAGCAAGCTAACCGTTTAGTGTTAGCTAGGGGCTAAATTCGTCCTCTCAACACTGGAGTATTGGAAACGAATTAGGTTGGTAGTGTACATAGTTTCGGCATGAGTCAGTTACATATACACATTTCTTCATAACCATTGTGTTAGTAGCCTAAAAGGATTGAATGTCCTGTGAATCAATATGTAACGTGTGACTAGCATCTAGCTGTCTTTCCCATTGGAATCAATAGCCATGTTTGCATAGACATTTTTATTTAAGTCCGATTGAAATGAATCTGACTTGTTTACATGGACGCTAAATAATCTAATTGGCAATTATTGACCAAGATAATATCACAGTGCTTCATCTGAGAAGATGCAGTTCTAGCCTAACTATACTATGTAAAACAAAGGTGTAGTAGATGTTAGGGGATTTTGAATTGGCGTGTTTCAAACGTTGCATAATCAACACCCCACCTCTCCGCACCAAGCCTACGAGTTCAACTGTTTTTTAAGCCTCCATATCTCAGAAAATAATGTAGATACAAGCTTAAACCTTTGCACAGTAGTTGTTGGGTCAAATTTAGCATTATTGACATAAAGTATGAAGAAAAGCCAAGATGGTCAGGCGAGGCTGGAGGCATTTGTTGATTTGGCACGAATGACCCTGGTAAGTTAATGGAGTGGGGCGTGGGTAAGTGAGCAGCAGCTCATTAATATGTAATGAGCAGCAGAAACAGCACACTTTGAAAGGGACTGAAAAAGAGTGTAATAGAGGTAGGTAAGAATCTTTACTTAAAAAACTATTTCCAGCAAACAACTTCAGAAACATGTTTTCTGGAACTCATAGACCTATTTTAACTTGTTGAAAAATAGTCATAATATGGGCACTTTAAACAAGTCTTAATGGCTGTGCAACATGTACAGGGGTGTTACTGTAATACATTTTCAGACTGTATTTACGATTTCACCACCCAAAAAATGTCAGGTGGCACAATCAAAAATGTACCTGTGCTTTAATACATTATTATTTAGTTGACCTTGGTAACTTATGAATACTTTATTGTGTACTTTATTTATTCACATTTTAATATTTTATTAAAATGTGAATAAATATTAAAATATGAATAAATACTTTACAAATGAAAAAAGTATATTGTTTACTGTAATAGAATAATTAGGTACAAGACATTTTTCAATCATTTGTTTAATTACTACTATGTTTTGATTAAAATTAGTATTTCCCCTGGTTGCACCACCTGACGATGTACAATGTCACGTCACTGACCCACACACACACACACACAGTCATATACACACAAAAAATAAATACACACACACACAGAGAAATAGGTCTGATATAACTGTCTCTGAAGCGGTGATGTGGTGAAGTGCTTGTGAGCTCCTGTAGTTGATGATTGTATATTGGTGCGGTGCGGTGGATGGGCTCAGTGTGCAGTGGCGTTTTGATGTGGCGGCTGAGTGGAGCGGCAGAGCAGGGGGGTGGACTTCATTTCAAGGGGTCATGGGATTGACTGACACATCATGTTGCTCTACCCTGCTGGGTAAAGGAACTCTGAACGCAGGCGTGCCCATCAGCAAGCAGGGACTGCTGCTGACTTGAAGAATAACACACAGCACACACCAAGCACATAGGCTACACCACACAGAGAGAGAGAGAGAGAGAGAGAGAGAGAGAGAGAGAACACACACAGAGTGAAACAGAAAAGAGGAAAAGAAAAGATTACAATAAGATGGAACAGAACAAAGAATAATTTACTGTAGAATAGAACAGAATAGAAACAGAAAACAAGTGAAATAGAACAGAAGAACACAACTGCACAGAACAGGATGAAACAAAAGAAAACAAATCAGGACAACACTGCAGGTGCAGTTGCACGTTCTAAGTATGAGTTAGAACAGGACCAGACCGAACAGAACGTGACAAAACCAAAGAACCGGACAGAACTCTTAAAACCAGCATGAACCAAGTCATGCACCTCAGCAAACCTGTGATCCTCTCATGGTCATCAGCAGCCACGTTTACATGGACACTTTTAATCTGATTAGAAACGGAATAACAGCACAATCGAAATAAAAATAAAAATATAAACACGGAATCGAATAAAAATGGCTGATCCGAATTTTAATCGGAATGAAAGAGGTGGTGTAGTCCGTTCCTATTCTGATTGAACAGCCATGTATACGGTCAATCGGATTGCCTGCTGAATCTTCTCAAGGAAAAGTAGGCAACAACGGCTATTCCGATTCTAAAGCGCTTGAGAACACCTGATCGGAATAGAATGCACAAATTTTATCGGAATGACAAAAAAACTGTCCATGTAAATTTGGCTAGTGTCATGAATTTCAGCATTAAGATGATTCAGACATCAATAACAAAATCAATGATGGTCATGTTTACATAATGTCAGGTAAACGTGTGATGTTTGCTACATGCATGTTGGTCATCTTATGTGAACTGTTAAAATGTAAATGAAACTCATCTTCTACTAAGAGGAAGAAGGTCTAGTTACCTGACACCTGAATGGCAGGGAAAGCCAGTAAACATCTGACCTTACAATGTTATTTCTGATCTACTGTATATCATTTCATCATCTAAAATCTGTGCATTGCACAGTCCATTCAAACAGGTTTGAGCAAGCTTCTTTTTTAAACTCATGCACTTAACTAAATTACCATACTGGCATGCAAAGAAAATCAGACAATGTATTTAAAGAAAAACTTATTTTTCACAGGATGAGTAGTCTAGCCATCCCTAATTAGATGTTTTGTCTAGTCATTGCTAAGATGTTTTGTCTTAGTTTGTTTTGATGTCTCAGCACAAGAACAACAACATGATTTTTGCAACAAATTGTGTGCAGTCCATTTTGCAGAGTACTTTGATCAAACTGGATTGACAGGCATTTTGACTGCCGTAACAAGGAAAGAGGACTTGTCCTTCAACAGGTGTGTGAATTCAAGAGAGGTGTCAAGTTTTCTATATAAATCCATCCTTCCACTATGAAGCACTGTATGCAAAACTGGTTGTTACAGCAATTCTGGGAGTTATGAAGAGAGAGGGAGAGGGATTGTGTGTCTCAAACAGAATACAAATCTGGGCTGAATTTGATAGTGCCGGCTCCAGTTTTTCTCTCACATCTCTCTATCCCTCCCTCCCTCCCTCTCTCCCTCCCCCTCTCTCTCCTTCTCTCACTTGCTCCTGCCTCTAGAGTGCTTTATAAGAGGCTGTGAAGGGAAAGATGGAGAGCTATGTTAGCTGGCTTTGGTCCACAAAGTCCTCTTTTTTTAACGTAGGGCCCAGCGTGAAAGTCAGTATCTCGTCTAAAATCCACTCAAGCTGCCTTACGCCACTGAAATACTGTGGCATGACACAGTGCAGGAGGGAAATATCTTTTAATTAGTGCCTGTGCTTCAATATGCCCTAGAGCAGACAAATGAAGGTTGGAGAGTGCAGGCCTTTGGTGTGGTATGGTGTCATGAGCACCACATGAGGTTTTTCCCATTCCGGCCTTTCCCGCACACACATTGAGTCGTTCAAAAAGAGATGACCTTTACAGGGGTGTAGTGTTCATTAGCAAGCATTGCACCACAGAGTGAGATGGAAGTGATGATCTCTGTATTGGCAAGCAGCATTCCACGTCTGCCGGTGCCTAGTTTGCTGGAAATGAATAGAGGAAGAAATCAAAACAACAAACACTCCTTCTTTGGCATATTCCAGGCAAACCAAGTAGGCAGAGATATTTGATGTGCTCGTACCATGTGTATCGTACCAAATGTATGAGCTTTTGATGTATATATATATATGATGTACTCGTACCATATGTATGAGCTTTTCCCAATGCACAAAAGAACAATACCACTAATGCTCAAAATAGTCTGCAAAGCACCCTGGGTGCATTCACAAGTGTCCGTAGACCTGCCCAAATATGATCGGATCACCTCATCTCACAAGTTAATTCCAGGTGTGAACAGGGCCTCTCGCTTTCTCTCCCTCTCTCTATCCACCCCCCTCCTTTTCCCTCTCTCTCCCTCCATCTCTCTCTTCCCCCCTCCCTTCCTGAGAGCCTCAGTGAGGCTGCTGTATTGCAGGTCTCGCTGTGGGAGGTTAACTGGTACAGTAGTACGCACCCCGCTTGGCACCCGAAACAAGCAGGCAGCCAGAGAGCGCATAGGGCCCCAGCACAGAGGCTCCTCTTACGGGCAGGGGCCGCTCTCCGTCAGCCACTCGACTGGAACCGAGCTGCTGATGCCGCCACGCTCCTCCTCATCGCACCAACAACCCCCCCCCCCCACCCCCAAACAGAATAACAGTGCAAAGTGCAGACACCCACGCACTGTTTAAAATGAAAGCTCGCCTGTGGGCGGACAAGCAGGAGCTGAAGCCAGAGCTGAGCTGATGAGGAGAGAGAGGAAGAGGAGAGGAGAGAGGTGAAGAGAGAGGATAGAAGAGGAGAGGACAAGAGCGAGGAGAAGAGAAGAGAGGAGAGGAGGGGACAGGAGAGATGAGAGGGGACAGGAGAGAGAATGAGAGAATGAAAAAGTAGAGGAGAAGAGAGGAAAGGACAGAAGAGAGGAGAGGACGGGAGAGGAAAGGAAAGGAGTGGAAAGGAGAGAGGATAGGATGGGAGATGAGAGAAAATAGGAGGAAAGGAGAAGGAAGGAGAAGAGAAGAGCAGCAGTAGTAGTAATATGAGGTCAGGAGAGCAGGAGATGACCTCTCCATATTCATGACCAGAGCGCAACTCAACCCAACCCAACCCAACTCAGCGAAGCAGAGCAGAGTGAGGACGAGTCAAAGTGCTGACAGCCACGAGGCCATGGGAGCTCTGGGGTTTCTCCACCACAACCAGCCCATGGTCAGCCAGAGGGCCGCTTCACACAGCCACAGCACTCCTGCAACGTCCTCCAAGGAATATGGTTTGCAGTGTTTTCCTAGAAATTCAGGCCGCTACCAAGCTGAAGCCTGCCCAAGACAAGATGCATGTCAGAGGGAAAGTATGCATAAAAAACAGTAAAATAAGCCTTTCCAGTCTAAAGTAAAGAATTAAAAATAAAAAAAAACAATGCTAGACCTTACAAAATCTGCAAATTCAAACAGATATGGGATACGAGTCTTTCTCTCCCACAGAAGCTAAGCTCCGCTGTCTGGTTCATCTGTGTGGGCGGTTGCAGCTCTTCGTGGCTTTTCCACAATGGCTACATCCTGGAGCGCCACACAACCTGATCCAAAGCGCAGCACAGCCGATTCCACCATCAGCGAGTCTGAATGGGTGATAAATTCAGAGCCCGCCTGACTCATGCGTCTGTGGTGGTGGTGCGTCCATCCAGATTTTTTTGGGGTGCAGGCTCGAAGATTCTCCCCCGGTTGAATAATGTGCTAATGATAACGAGGCGATAAAGCCGGTGCCAGGTTGCTTGTGTGGGCCTGCCTCGCACTGCAGGGCCCGTGCTCCATGGAAACCCAGGCAGATATGCTCTGCTAATTACATGACCTGCTGACAGATGTCGGCACAAAGGGAGAAAAACACACCAAGCAACATTTGGGTGTAGGAGACTTGTGAAATGAACTTCTGCTCCATATCCCACTTAAAAAGCCTGGAAAATTTGACAGTACGCCTATTCCACAGAACCTCTCACTTACATAAATGCACTGAGGCCACTTAATACCAGTGAAACTAACAAAGAACGTCACACACCTTCTACCCCAGGAATGTACAAAGAACGTCAAACATGTTCTACCTCAGAAATGTACAGTACTGCTGCGCTGGGAGAATTAGCATGCTGAAGATGTCCTGACAGCTTACGGTAAGACTAAAAACAGTGGCTTTAGCAGTGAATACTTAAAAGTCATTTTGTACTACTGGCAGCTTCAAACCTTCATAATTACATCAAAGCTTTTTGTTTTTATTATGATAGCTTTAATATTTACTCACACTTAAGTTTTGTTTTGAGTACACAATAAGATCAGAGAATGTGTTAGCAAGTCAGGAGGCATGACGACAAGCAATTTACAGGCCTGACAAAACAGAGTAGCAATTGGGCTTCTCCAGCCATTTAATGGTTAGCTCGGTCAAAATGGCTCCCAAAACAGGAATTTTCACTCACAATCTGACTGTTTTTCATTACTATCAAGATAAAAGAAGAGCTGCACTAATGGAAAAAAACTTTTCAAAACAACATGGGTTTTTGATTTACATTTTAATCATGTTTTGCTCTTAATCCTGAGTTTCCCTGCTCAAGGATGTGCAGCGAAGTACAGTTAAAGTATGGACTGAGCCCCTTCACTGGCATATTTCTGTTTGGTTTTATTGATGCATATGTAATCAGAACTCCAAATGCTGAAGTAAAGATCACTTCTCTGCTGCAAAATTGGGTGTGCTTTAGTTTTTACGGTTCTCTCAATATACACAACTCTAATTCTTAGAACTTACAGTTCTCTGCTTACGGAGGTAAATATTTAACCACACACAGGCATTACACAGTTACCGGCCTAAATGAAAGTATACAAAGGAAGCCCACATTAGGAAGGTTGGAATCTTTACATTATGCCAAGCAGCCCGGATTTTATTAGAGCTGATAAATGATTGAATCGAGCCGAATTCCAATCCTGTCCCGATTAGAATTGTTGTCTGCTGTCTTGCAGTGTGAGCAGTCAGACGTACAGTGGGAACGCAGCAATTGTGTCCGATTGAAACATGTAGTGTGAGTTAACAAGCCGTACACAACTGTCAAAATCCGGTGTCAGTCCAGATTTAAAGGTTGTTGCATTTACACATCTGCATAGTAGACTGACACTGATTGACTGATTCATTTCTGGACTTGTAAAGATGGAGCTCTGAGCCTGGCTGGCCTCTTTAATGTCACCTTCCCAAGCGAAAGGGAAACACAGAGGAGTGAGAGACTGATCTGAGGACACCTTACCAAGGTTGTGACCACATCCATCAATGCAATCGTCAAACGCCCCAAATGAAAGTGCTCTTTTTCCAAAACAGAGAGCTATATCACTGCCATTAGCAAGTACTCCAGCACCCCCAACCTCGCACACACACACACACACACACACACACACACACAGAGAGAAACACACGCATACAGTGTATACAGACACATGTACATATTCACACACACACATAACACGCATGGAAACACAGCCTATCATGATTGACTTGCAGTCCATGAAGCCACTAAGCACACTCTTCTTCACTGTGGAGATAGTGAAGATGGTATCAATGAACAGCTTAATGGCTTATACTAATAGAAGTCAGACCAGAGTGAGCTATACAAGCCCTTTTATCAGTCTTCATGAGCCATCTCCGTGCAACTAACCACACTATTAACATGTACTGTAGGCCTGTTCTTTAGCATTCTATAATGTGTGCTATAATTAAGCAATTATATAATGAACGTTCTCACTGTCCCTGCTTTGATCATAACATTCCATCCCTTTTCTCTCACGCTCCTAATTTTTACAGTGTTGTGATGAGGATGATGATGATGATGATGATGATGATATGCAGAAGACGAAGAGGAAAAGAAGAAAAAAAGAACTGAAGATTTTCCATGGGACGGGCAAATGTAGGCCAGGGTGACCTAGTTGACAGAGGACCCACTTTCATCTGATTGGCTTCATCAGAGCTATCCACTGAGCGCGCCCAGTCTCGCTCCAAAGCGGATATGTCTGGTGCCCACATCACCGCCTACCAGCAGAGCCAGTCACCTGCAGTGACAGCACTGTTCCCTCCACAGCTACACGACCTGCAGGCAGGCTACACATTCAGCCTGCTGCTCCACTACCTGCATTTTGCTGAGGTTTGCTAAGAAAATCCCTTCATCCCTTGTACCTGAGACTGATCCCCAATCTTTGTTGATATTTGGAATATTAGTAATGATCTTTTGTCATTTTTCTTGTTTAGCTCATTATATTTGCAATGCGTTGCTTAAAGCTACAAACAATTGTACCAGCTGCTGTGCTTAAACTACAATGCCGTCCCAAGGTTTAAGTAAGGTTAGTAAGGATGCCAGAAGGGGCTGAATATTTCCAAAGTTGATTGTGTTTTCTTGCTCTCAATTTCACAGAAAGTGTTACCTGAATATGCATATGCTGTCGGTTTAGCTACCATTCTCATCCTTCTTCTATTCATCATACATTGTTTTGTTTTTTTCAAATTGCATTTCACTACCAGCCAGTAAGTAATAAGAGATACCTCATTATCATGCAAACACCATCATGGTGCTGTGTAAACAATTAGAGTGGATTGTTTTGAGTGGATTAATGTGCTTTAAGTTCTGTTTGCCCACAGTGGACGGATAACTATGCCCACCACCTGCCTCAGCTCCCGTGACGGGAGCATTGTTTCTCTTCGTCTGCGTTACCCCACCGGTCACTCTCTTAAATTGACACGGTGCTGCAGTCATCTATTATCTGTTATAATGTCCATTAGGAGCACTGGCTTGGTTGGTAAATAGCCACACATCCTAGTCATAAAGCTGGTCAAGAAGAAGCTGTTATTTGTGAAGACAGCACATCAAACATAACAAGAGTTCTACACATCAATATGTCCAAGGTTATGCATTTTCTGTGTCTTAACATGACAGATATATGGCTCTTCTTGCTTCTTGCCAGAATGCCCAGGAGAGGAAAGGCGAGGAGTGTCTCCAATGACTTTGAAGACAAAATCACCCCTTGAAGTCTACGACCTTCTTTTGAGTGAGAAGTATCAAGACTTGTGGGCCTGAATATAAAACATCTTAACATGGGCTTCAATACGTATCCAAGAGTGAATGCTATTGTATTAGAGAACATTTTACAAAGAGCAGGTCACAACACAATGTGATATGAGTTATATTAATATATAACTGAACATATACAATTCTGTTGTTCTTATGTTCATAAATATATAAATACCACCAAGATCCAAACATAGTTTGTGTGACTCAGAATACAAGATCAAGAGATGAATACCCACGCACCACAAACAAACCAAGGACACTAAACCCAATCTGAACAACGCTCAGCAAACAAACCCCAATGCCCCCCAAAGCTACGGCCTGTAACTCAACACTGCTGTCCGTCTGGTACATGGGGAACACCACCTCGGGCTACTGGCTATAGAAACCGCAAAGGAAATGGATGAAGAGGCTTCTAAGAAGCCTGTGTGAAGGGCTTTGTCTCTCAAACCATTGTTGCTCTATGTTTTGCTTTTTTGCTTTATTGCCTGCTGTCTTCATCTAGCTGTCAAACAACTAGACCAGGCAACAAAACAGTCATAAAACAAATAACTGGCATCCCCTACACATCGACAAACTGCAGTGCAATCTGTGGAATGCCTGGTGAGTTTGTGACAAGGTATTTGCAGCAGTCGACTGATGGAGAGTGACTAAGAGGGTGGTCCAAGCCTGTTTGTCAGTGGGGTCAAGCTTCACGGAGTCAACGTTAGACCAATGTTGTTCACATAATGAATCTTTTAGACTGATGATGAAGCCTCAGAACTGACCATAATATGCATTTGGGAGTTATGGGACTGAGCATACAAGTGTGTAAGGCACTTGTGCACCATTAAGCAAGTTACCTTTACCATGACTAATGCTGTACAGATACTGTACTTTTATCCACCCCCCCCACCCCCACACACATATCTGAGTGCTCCTCATCAGTATGCAACTGCAGGTTCCTCTGCTTCTTAGTAACTGCACCCATAGCATCATTTTACATACATGACATTAGACACACTAACTGTCCCAGCCGTGAGTGATTTTACTGCATCTGTTTATCAAGAATTCATTCTTAATTTTGTAAATCGGAACACATTCACAAGTGGGCATCTCTTATATTATGTGTCCTCACTTGAATCTACATGTGGGAACAATGAGAACTGTCATTCTTGTATGACATGAGAATCATTATGGCTGCTTCGAGGAACTTTCAGGACTTAAGAGATAGTTGAATTCATTCACATGACTCACTCCACTCTACAAGTGCTAATTAACATGGGTAAAATCTACATGAACAAGAGGACCCATACCCAACACTGTGGGCCCACATTGAATGTTCAAATGTGAATGTGAAATCCACCCACACAGAGAATCCACTTGAACACAGGCTAATGATGACTGCCTTCTTTGAGTCCTATTTAAACATAACGTAGAAACATTACATACACTGAAGGTTTTCTTTCTATGCCTATACAACACAGAAATGTGTGCCACATCATTTCACATAATAAAGCTGGTAAAACAATTAACCTACTTCTCAATTTCAAAATGTCAAAACCTTTGTAGAACAGGGTTACATTTAGAGAAATGAAAATAACTGCGCCAGAACAAGGACACTGAGGATATCTTCAAAAAGGATATCATGTCAATCACGCTGTTGTTAAAGCTTCTTCTGAATTGTAACGGATAAATTTGAGGATGACATAATCGCAAGGCTGCCCACGTAATTTAAGACTGTGAGTTCATTTTTGCACATTACATATACAGACAATAAAATACAATAAAGGCAAATTAAACTGTCCTTTCTATTTTCTAAAGCACAGTAAACTGCAGTATGGCTGCATTGGTCTGTTTGGTTGATTTAGGCGCTCCACAGTGATGCCGTGAGAATGTTTGATTTTCCTCGCGAAATCCAATGCACTTGTGCAGCAAATGAGCCTACCTGGAGTTGATTGCGCATGTTTATTTTCTTAAACATATCAATCCAATCATTACACCAACGATGATATCCTCTGTTTTGAAGATACATTCGTCTACAATTCTTACAAATCTGAATTGCAGAAGTTGCACTGAATGATAAATACTGGTCTCTGCGAGAAATTGCAAATCTCGAGTAAAGCTTAAAGAGATAAGCCATGCACCATCATATCGGGGACCTCATAATAGACCCATATCTTACCGGGTGGTGAGAATTCCGTAAAGTCAACTACATGTAGATAGTTTCGATTTTCATGACAGGCAACAGCCTGCTTTACCTGCAGTATGCACGATGCATCCTCAGACTGATAAAGTAGGCGTAGTTTCACCTCTGCACAATGCAGATGGATAAACCGCTGGAGTACTGGCATGATGTAACGATGCTTCACCGCATGGAGAACACTGGACATATACAAATGTAGCCTATTTGAAAATACAGTTCTACTTACCGCATGGCGCAGGTCCATCTTTAAACCGGGTTGTGGAAGGTCAGTAGATGTAGGTTAAGCGAGTTTCTTCTTACAATCCAGTTAATTTGGGGGGCAGACAATATGTCACTGGAAAGCGAAATTCCCGTCGTCCTGCATTTTCCGTCCTTACTTCATTTCTCTCTTCGCAGTTTCATCTACCCTGAATAGACCTACATTCAACGGCTGCGCTGCTCCTCAGAAATTCAACGTCAATCATACAGGTTAACTGGCAGGAGAAGGTCCCGCCTCTGTGCGTCATGGATTGGCTCCGAAGTTATGGCAAACAACTTTTTTGAGGCGCGATTGTACAGGTGTTCTATGTTAATTAGCTGTGTGTCAAAACATTGGCGGGTTAAATTTAACGATGACCTTTTTTCAAATGCCTATATTTTAATTACTCCCGTCAATCAGGTTACCGAGATTATAAACACTATGACTGGATTCTGTAAATCTGTGATACCGTGTGTGTGGGTCAGAAATGTCTATGACATAGGCCTACGAAATTCCTCTTCTTGAACACAAGCTGCCCACTCTGGTGTAAGGCCAAACATTTCTCATTCAGTGTACAGTATAGGATAAACTACATTTGGACCACACTCTTCACTAGCAAATCACCATAGCAACTGAGGAGATTGATTCAATAGACCTACTGAAAAGAAGTTGTTGTGAATTCCACATCCCTCTGGTTCCTGCTCACAACTACATATATCTTGTCCTCAGCATTGTAGAGAAAGGATTTGGCGTTTGATGTTGTATTTTGATGTGATAGCCTAAATCACAGTTCTATGCAGTTATCAACCTTTTTTGTTGACATGAATTGATTTGAATGTAGTGGTGTAGGCTAGTCATTGCCTGGATCTGCTTTTTGTAGCAAAGTATATCCAACAAGGCAGTGCTTTGGCTACTTATGTATAAGCAGACATTCACAACTATAATATCTGAATACCTCACTACAGAGTATAAAACTTAATTCAAATTTGGTGTGAAATTCTTAACCATGTTGATTATGGAATGATGATAAATTGTCTTAAAGCAACACAGACAAGGCACAGACTTATGAGATTTTGTATGATTTTCGAACACACAAACCTACACAGGAATTCAGAATCTAGTGAATGTCATGATCAGATTTCACCACTTGTGCCTATACTGGAATGTTTTAGAAATGCTGTCACAATCACTCTAGCTCTTTTTTTTACCCTGTCGTCTCTCTATTTTATCACAATAGCATCTCATAATTGAAAAGCCCATATTTATGTGCTGAGTACGAGCTGGAGAGCTGTTGGTAGGTTATCTTCTTCAGAGCTTTCTGCTTTATTTTACAGTTGCTTAGCAACACATTGCAGTAGGGAACGGATGTGTTAAATATATAAATAAAAACTCATAAGAGCTGTTGGTCCTTGGCTGTCAGAGTCCTTGACTCTGGGCCAGTTTGAAATTGTTTTCATGGATAGCCTACCTCATCTGAGAATTGAGCATTGATGAACACAGTGTTTTGTCTCTGGTTGCAAGGCATCTCTCACATGCAAGTCTCTAATTTGTGTTTTTCACACAGCATATGAAACAGTGCCACAACAGTTCTTGTTTTTGGTTGTCACACTGTCATGTTAATTTTGAGTCTTATTTATTTATTTATTTTTACTCTTCACCTGCATATCACAACTTAAATAGTGACGTATACTTCCATCTTCATCAGAAGGTCACACGGTGGAGTAGTGTGACTTGTTTTTATCAGCTGATGTTGTTACGGAGGTTTGATCCACCTGTCAGTTTTTTGACAGGTGGACCACACCTCCTGCTGTCAGTCAGCAGCCCCCCAGGACGGCACTCCAGGTATGGGAGAGCATATATGCTCCCTCATCTCTGTTCATCGTCTTTGGGCTCCGCTTCTTATTTCAATCGCCTCCTTTATCCAGCGGTGGTATCGGTTGTTCTCCTGCTTAATGACTCTGGCATGCAGGAGGTGTGGTCCACCTGTCAAAAAACTGACAGGTGGATCACACCTCCGTAACTACATCAGCTGATAAAAACGCGTCACACTACTCCACCGTGTGACCTTTTGATGAAGACGGAAGTATCCGTCGAAACATGTCAAGGTAAAGAAAAAACATCTACCAATATATGTGAATGTGGACTTCCTAACCAACAGACCTCAGTCTCACTGCGAGGATATCTGCATATCACGTTCAAAAAAGCATGGATAAGCTGAAAGAAACTTTAATTGTGTTGTTCAGTTTTGCAAAATTAATAAATTATAGCTAGTGAAATCATTTCACTAGTCGCAGATAGAAATTATTAGGACACATTCTTGCTGTGGAGACGACACTAGGCTATTCAGGAAATATTTGCGAGATCATTGCAGCCTGATTTTTAGCCTATATTTAAAGCCAAACATCTCTGGTGTGGTTTTGACGATCAGAAAAGTAATTTTCCTTAGCTATACTGAAATAGGCTAATGATATACTTTAGAGATATACTTTAATTTTCCCTAAAACTTCTCTCTATCACCCGCACACCGCACTAAAATGATTTAGCAGTCAAAATCCGAAACATGTCCAGGAGGGGAGAAATCGTCGGACATCCATTATTTTTGTCTATATGGTTCATACTAAATATCCATATTTATTCAGTTTTTCTGTAATATATTCTGTTAATACACTGCATATATCTATATTGTTCTTACTACTACTATAATGGTACCGCCACTAGGCCTACATTGCACATACCTGTACATGTTGTTCATACATTGTTCATCTTACAGTACATAGCCATATTTATTCTGCTCTTATAAGGTAACTGCTAATACACTGCACATATTTATATTTAATTTATGCTACTCTAAACCACCTTCTGCAAAACAACTGTATACTACTGTCTACACTGCACTATATTTCTTGTCCTGTCTAGGCACCACCTGCCTATACTGTGTATATCACATTGTACTTTTCTGCTTTTTTGCACTTCTGGTTAGACACAAACTGCATTTCGTTGTCTCTGTACTTGTTCTCTGCACAATGACAATAAAGTTAAATCTAATCTAATTTAATCTAAAAAATGATCTGCCTCTGCTTTGCCTCTTTACGGATCATGCTATGAATAGCAGCAGCAATGTCTGCATAAGTTGAGGCATTGTTATTGACCTTGGACCAGAGACATTCCATCAATGATTGTTGCTGTATTATATTCATCTGGAAGATTATCTGATAGTGATGCAAGTTTCTGCAAATGCTTTGCAAGTGCTGCTTTAGAGGTTTTCCTTGGGGTCCCCTCAGGTGTCGCCAATGACCATGGTTAAGGTCCAAAGGGTGACAAAAGACTTCTCTCATGTCCAGTCTTTAACATGATGGTCTTGCCATGTGCCTGTGTTTTCTTTTTTGACTCATGCTCGTAAATGTATTTAATTTTTGCTTTGTCAATGTATCATGGAATTTGTGCTTAGGTGTATCTGACTCCAGCCTCTATGTCATGATCTTTGCCTGTAGTATGAGCCTGAATCAGATCATCCCTAACCTTGTGTTGCTTTGCCTGCTGTAGATATGCAAATGAACTCATGTTCCTCTGAAAATGGATTGATCCAATTTTAGTTTCTGTCTCATCAGATCTAACTGTAGAATTTTTAAAACTGTTGTAAATGTATGTACTTGTAGATCAAGTCTTGGAAAATAGTTATTATTTCTTTTCAATGGAAATTATTTTAACATCAGATGAAAGACAATTTTAAGTATGATAATAATAATAATAATAATAATTGTACATAATGATAACAATGTGTAAAATATGAATATTTTCACCAACCAGTTCATCTACATCTCATTCCCACATTCTTACTAGTCAAAAGTACAACTGAAATGTATAATGTAGATCATTTTAGCACCTGTGATGCAATTACCATAATTTCCCAACTATTAGCTGCAGCTTATACAATGATTTTGCAAAATTTCTTCAGCTATGAGGTTAATACACGGGGGCAGTTAATATGTATATGGTTTTGTTTCTTTTAACTTGCATAAAACACTGTCCTGTGGCTTTTACACAATATGGCTAATAAACAGGAAATTACTGTATATATTTCATGTGCCCTGGACATTATAAAATTTTAATATTTATGTTAAGCTGGGTACATGTGGTGATGTGAACAATTTTCATATGGTATTCCTTGAATGTAAAGGTAATATGTGATTAGTGTTAATTTTGTTACCTATTTTTTTATTTAGTCTTAGTCTTAGTCTTGTGACGAAATGTCCTTTTTAGTCTTTGTCATATTTAGTCATTCAAATATCATTTTTGTTAGTCAAGTTTTAGTCGACTAAAAGTCTCGTCATTTTAGTCTAGTTTTAGTCATAAGAAAACTAAAGGTATCTTAGTCTTAGTCAGTTTTAGTCAACACATTTTAGTCTTTTTTTATAACAAATTATTTCTGATTACCATTTGAGTCAAATAGTGTTTCACACATCTCAATTTTCCAACAATATTGTGTGTCCACAGGGCTACTCGTCTGTTATAATTACTCATTCTGATTTTTTGTCAGTCAGTATGTTTACATGCACAGGTAAGTCGAGCTACAGTTATAGCTCGGCTGGGATTTGACCATAGACAGTAAAAGATTACACTGGACCACTGTCTTATTCGTAGACCAGTGTTTCTCAAAGTGTGGTCCGGGAATCACTGGTGGTCCGCAAGCTATCTCAAGTGGTCCGTGAGCAGGCGTGGTAAAATATAATATAGATGAGTTGTTTGCAATATTGAACCAACTTGTATGTAAAAACAGTTCTGCAACACTGTCTATGTAAGACATGCCAGTTTAAATCATACAGTATGAATCCACACAATAAGCAAAGTGCAAAGACAATAAGCAAGGTGGTTCAGTGAGTAGGCCTATAGTGTAGACTAATTATAGGCTACTGTTGAAGTAGGTCTAATCTTTTTTTTTTTTTTAGCTAGGGTTAGTTAAGTGGTCCTGAAACTGAAAAAGTTTGAGAAACACTGTCGTGACCAAAGTATTAATGTTTTTTTCCTCCTCGCTAGATGGCGATATCACGCCAAACACAACACATTCCCCAAACAGACTCTCCATCTTAGCCATAGCTAACTTGCTAGCTTAACTTTCCATATTAGCTTACTTGCTAGCAAACTTTGCATCATCAGTCTAACTAGTTAAATAGTTGACATTACATGATGAACATTTTCAGTATGGACATTCTGGTGGATGTTAATTTGTATGAGAGAAGCTTCAACTTCTGGGTATGTAGCATTGTGGCATAAAGCTTAGGTAGTTAGTTGGTAACTCTGGCAGAAATCTCCAGTGTTCTTGTTCCATGTAGTTTCGTGTTGCAGCCACAGGGTTGCAGCAACAGCACGTAGACTAGCCTACAGGAAAGCTGTTGCATATGAACTCATTCGGAATATTTTGAAAACATAACAGCTAGATATTCTGTCTTCTCATTTTGTAGACGAAAATGAAGAGAGATTTTATCTTAGTTCTTATTTCATGCAAAACATTTTAGTCTCGTCTTTTTTCGTCAACAATAATTCATCTTAAGATAGTCTTAGTCAGTGTTTCAGGACATTACTGCCGTCTCGTCATCGTCTTGTCTTAGTCATGAAAAAAAAGGTCGTTGACAAACATTTTTCCTCTCGTCTGACGAAATTAACACTATATGTGATTGGTAATCATGATGTTTTGATCTCTTGGAATATCTCTTATGGGTAGTTTCAATAAAATACTAATTGACTGAATTTTGGGGTGTTTCCGAATAGTACATTTACAAATAGTAAATAGCATAGCAATGCAGACCTATGTAATCATTTGTATTTCAAGTCTCTGCTGGGAGGTAGGAAGGTATAAATACATTGATTAATGAGGTAGTGGGCATTTCAATTAGTGCTGCAACACGTTGTGTCTCTGAAAACGTAGATTTGCTCATTATTACACATAAATCTTGAATTTTATCAACCAAAATGAAGGGCAAAATCACATAATGATTCAAAATATGTATGCCAACATCAAACACCACATATGCATCAGTAATAATGAGGTTTGAATTATTTTCTGGGCTCTTATGAGTGGTTTAACAAAAAAAAAGCCAATAGGCGGAATTTCCTTTTTTCAAATCAGAGGTCAACTTTGAAGGCCTGTACAGCCACAAAGCTACAAGATCCAACTTGCTATCATACCATTTTATACTCCAGAGATATGTAGCTTTCAGAAAAATATGGTGAGAATTTGCCCCCCCAAGTGGTAGTGACATGCCCCCTTTTGGGCCTGTGGCTCATGGACTACATGGTCTCTGTAAGCCTCAAGTTATTTTAGAGGCGATAACAAATCAAGCTTTCTGCATTTGGCTTTACATTTTTAAGTTGATTGTTTAATTTTGTTTTGGCATGCATTGTCCTGTATTTCTCTATTAGGATGGGCTAGTAAGCTCATAGAGTGCAAAATATGTACAAAATAATGTTGGGCATGACAAAAATGGCAACAAATCTGGGTCAAGTCCACAGCGAGATGTAGATCAGGCGTGTGACAATACACACACATACAAATGTCTGATCTCAACTGAATATGCTTAGAGAAGCAGAACTGTAAAACAACACAAAGGCAGGGTGAACCTAAACATAGGTGTAAGTTGGTCAGGTCTCACAAGGTTTTAGCTACTAAATAAACCATCATACGCAGATACAGATAAGGCATCCCAGTTAAGAGGACATCTTGAGGGTTGTAAGGGGGTATCCTGTTAAGATCACTTATTATGAATATTTAAGACTGAGAGGAAACTAGAGACGACAGTGTTGGATCATGATTAATTCATTTATTTTACAAGAGCCCCACTCTGATTTTGATTATATGGTTAACTCAGTCTTTTATACAGGTTGCTTTACTTTGCAGCAATGTTGCATTTAATTCAATTCTGACCCATTCTGCTTGTGTTACCAGCATCATTACTGTAAATACCAGCAATGTAAATAAATTCATGCTTAATTTAAGAATGGCAGCCCCAAGCAGAATCTATATAACTGACAATCTTTGCATTTCCTTTATCTCTGTTTTCATTACCCTTTCATTCTCTCTCTCTTTTGCTCTCTCTCTCTCTCTCTCTCTCTCTCTCTTTCTCTCTCTCTCACTGTCTCTCTTTCTGTAGCTTTTTATGCACTTTGTCCTAACAGCATGCATTTTTTATAATGTTTTTCTTGTCCATACATCAAACAGGATAGACCCACTTCAACAATAGTGCATATCTGGGCTTAACCACTGGCTGTGAACCTCCAGTGCCATTGATACCAGCACCACACTGGGATTCTGAGCCCAGGCAAAAGCCAATCATAAACCAACAAAATGACCAACAGTCTTGTGAGAAGGACAGCCAGATGCCTTGACCCACATCAGTGGACTCTCATATTGTACTCAGTCACATCAAATCAAATGTGCCTGGAATAATCTTGACATAGATTTACTGTGCAGAACGCCCTTGCTATAACCCCGGGCACACTGATGGTTGGCGGGCTGGCGAGAGGGAGCGGACCCCCCGGGGATATATGCTACCGGTTGAGGAAGTTCTAGTTCTTTTCTGCTCTGGCCAAATGCGGGCCACTGAGTTCTCGTGCCTGTATAGTGGATGTTCTTTGTGCTTTGCAATTAAACAAGATAACTGAACACTGGCAGACATTACAGTATCATGAGATTATTAGTGAGCGAGCCGAGAGCGGGCAGTCTGTGAAGTGCTGAAGGAGAGCTGGTGATGTGATGTGCGTCTACTCTGTTGCTTCTTCAGGAGCCCAGCGGGAGAATTTTACATGAAAGGGCCGGTGATGGACACAGCAAAGGAGCAGAGGAGCCATAGGCCTACTAGCATGCTGCCTGCTGACTGATCAGCAGTTTGCCTGTGAGCTAATTTACGAATGGAGTCAAACCTAACCTGCCTTCCTTCTTCTCTTGTCTTTCCTCTTTGACCATCTGCAAAATAAATTTTACCATTTCATAAAATTAAGCTAAGCTATTTATTTAGAGGTTTTTTTTGTGATTAAAAGTAAGATAGGCATGTCAAAGACTGCCATACTGAGTTTGAAACAAAGGGGATGAATATGCTAATGTTCCTGAATTAGTGCCCCAGCAGTGGGTGAGGGGTGAGTAATTACCATCATAAAACTACTATTTGTGTATTGTCAAAGATCTGGGATGTTTTCCACAAAAGGTGACTGTAATCTTTTACAGATGACCCAGGACCCATGCAGTGACCTCCAAGCCTCAAAGCTACACATGGTTAAGTGAATGCTATTGTTCCAATCCATTTGTGCATGTGCACAATAGCAAGCAGTTGATTGTAAATGGAATACACTAGGTTTCTCTAACATTAGGCCATATACCTCGGTTGCTGGTCTCTCTCTCTCCCTCTCTTTTTTTCTGCTATGTATCTCTGTCCCTCTCCCTGGCTCTCTTGGTGTAACTTGAACACTTATTAACAGACTCTAATGTTGATTATTTGTGCCTCACCGAAACTTGGTTAACACAGCCTGCTGCTACTTCCTTAAGGACATTAAAACCAACTTAGACCAAGGAGGAGTGGTTGGTGATGTCTTTCTAGAGCTGCGCAAGGCCTTTGATACTGTTGATCATAACAAATTGTTTCACAAACTTGGTAATTATATTCTTTAAACTTGACCAAATCATACCTGAGCGACTGTCAACAGTGTGTGCAAGTAAATAATACACTCTCTCCACTTAAAGCCTGTACACTGGGTGTACCGCAAGGGTCAATCTTGGGCCCCCTACTTTTTAGCATTTATATAATGACCTGCCTTCCATATGTGATGATGTCAGCATAATAATGTATGCAGACGACACTGTCATCTACACTCATGGAATGAGTGCTACAGAGGTTGCTATGACATTAACAAAGACAATGCAAAAGGTTGCTCTTTGGCTACACAACTCTTGCCCACTGATCTATAAAGAATATAGTGTTTTTTATAGATCAGTGCTCTTGCCTCACCCTGTACAACTGTAACCATGTTTTTTACCAGCAGGATCACCCTAAAAGATTACCCCGATGTCTCAGTAAATGGGCAAACTATTAAAAATGTTGATCAGTTCAAGTATTTGGGTGTTACTCTTGACCCAACTCATACCTTTAAACACCATGTGAAAAAACTGAGAAACACACTGAAATTTCACCTATCTAACTTCAGACACATAAGGAATTCACTCACTAGAGGCTTCGAGTATGTATCTGAATGCCATGATTATACCACATTTTTTTATTGTATTACAAGCTGGTCTCAGTCAAATGAAACCATTTTAAAGCCACTGCGTTTTAAATCCATGACAAAAAGCCACGGCGCCACCATCACTGTCATATACTCAATAAATATGAAATTTTAAACTTTGATAACCTCATAAAGCACTCAAATGTCTGTTTACTTTTTAAAATTATTCATAATGCAACAGCTCCCCCCTTAAGAAATATGTCACACTCTGCTCTGAGAGGTCAATAAGAACAACAAGATCTGTTAGGGGAGAGTGTAGTATATCCCAACGCAAAACTGCATTTGGGAAGTCATAATTTTCCTGCATTGCTATGACTCAATGGAATACTTTACCGACATTATTTCATGTAGGTCCTCACGTCTTGCAAAGCGTTGGTTACTGTGAAGACAAGAGTACACATTTATGAATTGTGTGTGTGTGTGTGTGTGTGTGCGCGCGCGCAAGCGTAATGGGGGCAGTCTGTCCTGTCGAATCTGCTTTCATGTTTTCTATTTATTTGTTTTATATATTGCCTCTTTGACCTGTGCTTTTATCTAACTTAATAACTTTCTTCACTTATACTAATTTTTAATGTACTATTTCATCAACCTGCCCAGGGACTACAGGTGGAATAGCAATCTGCTAAAACCTGGCACAATGCATATTCTCTTGTTGTGGTTAATGTCTTATTGTGCGCTGTCTCTGTCTTGAAATAAATAAATTAATTACAATTACAAAATTACATTTACAATAGGCTAGCCTATACTATTTTAAAAATAAAATAACAATAAAAGAGAGTGAATATCAAAATACATTTGACCCTTGATGCCAGAAGGTTAATTGGGACTTTAATCTGATCCAGAATCAGAGCTGCCGCCATAATGGCATTAATGACAGCATAGTAGCTGCATTTCAGGGCTGTTTGATTGGCGGCCTCAAGTCAGCATGGAGGATCCATCCTTCACACCTATTTGAAATGCATCCTTTAGTCTAAACATACTTAATCTGTTTCGTAGCGATGATGTTTTACAATAAATAAATATTAAAATAGAATAGAATAGAAACTTTAGTAGAAACTTTGACAAAATGACTCATTAGTAGTTATAGGCTAGTTGGTTTGTCGTTACTTGTAGTGTAGCTTAAAGTAGTTGCAGTCTGCACACACGTTTAAGTGTAGGCTACAAGACTGTTGAATAGCCCTCAGTAGTATGCCTAGGCCAAGGCTACAGTGTTGCACGGTCACAAGGTGGCAGTGACCGATCATAGAGTCCATAGCCGTATGATAGTCTTCACAACAAAGCTAAAATGCTAAAATGTTTTGTTTGCCATAAAGAATGTTTTAAGCAAGACATTTTAAGCAATCTTTTTTTTATCGAGTTTCACATTGACACAGAACAACATCAGCATTTTCCTTGTTTACAGCTCCTGACACGTGACAAGAGTGCCGACCAATCGAATGTCTCGGCAACCAGGCTCGTAATTTTAAACGGTGTAATCTCAACTCAGTCGTTTGTTGAGAGTGTACTGTACACACCCAGTTGGCGTGGTACTGGAAGACAACAAAAGTATGAATACGGCGGACAGTAAAAATTAATTTAGATTCCATACACATCGACATGGATGACGATATGAATAACCACGTCATAACACCTGGTCCATATAGAGCCACCAAATTGGTAAGAAACTTTGCGAAACTTTAGCCAAATAACACGTTAGCATACAGAGTATAATAGCTAGAAGCTAACGTCAGTTGTAGAATTTACAACAGCTAATTTAGATGCATGGCTAATTGCAGTGCTAGCTAAGGTCAATGAATAAATAAGTTGCAAGTCATCAGGAAGAAACAAGCTATAGTGGGTTTTCTTCAGGTTGTTCAATGTTTAAGTATGCATAATGTTCATAAAGTGGTACTACTTGTTATTCATTCGTTGTCTCTAACGTTAACTACATGCTACAGAATTCGTACCCCGCGAGTTGTCGACAACGTTATGTGAACTGTTAAACAATAAAACCAAAACAATTGTTTTCTAGTGGAATGAAGTGACCAAGCTCTTCCGTGCGGGCATGCCTCTACGGAAACATCGACAGCACTTCAGGGTTTACGGGAACTGTTTCACCGCGGGTGCAGCGGTGGACTGGTTGCATGAACTCCTGAGGAATAATAACAATTTCGGACCCGAGGTCACCAGGCAACAAACAGTGCAGTTGCTGAAAAAGTTTCTCAAGAACCACGTCATCGAGGATGTAAAAACTAGATGGGGCACTGAGGATTTTGAAGACAATGCTCAACTGTACAGGTATTGGCCAAAGCAAATAACATTCTTGCACACATACTTGGTGACTCAGTTGCTAGACTTAAGTAAACATTGGGTCTCAGATATTTAGCATAGTTTTTGACTATTTAACAAGAGGAGAGCCAGTATCACCAAAGAAGCTCTTAAATGGCTTGTGTTGTGCATTCTTAGATTTCCTTCAACGTCTCCTTTGAAGCCAATCCCAAATTACCCACCAACCTTGAGAAAGAAGTCTGGCTCACTGAAGGAAAAAGAAGGCTTTTTCAAATTCAGGCATTCAAAAAAATTTGACAAGGAAACTCTGGTAAGACACATGTGTCTGTAAATCGATGCAATACATGTTCTAATCCACAAGTGCAGCACTTTTTTTCTTTGTTAAGCAAAACACTTTCTTATTTCCTTATCTGGTGGGATTAATGCTCTGTGAATACTAGTATATGACATTCCAAGTGTTTTTTAATCCCATTCACATCGTAATTCAATTATTTTATATATATATATATATATATTAGGAGAATATTGATCCAGAAAACCTCGAGCCATCCTCAGAATCGGTGCCTCAGGAGACTGTTCATCGCAGAGAGGTGACTGCCGAGGACACTCAGGAAGTTTGGAGAAACATAACTTTAACACAGTATGTAGTTTCAGTTACAGCCGGATCACTTTACACTTGTTGGCTAAATAGTCACAAATGTGTGCATTGATTATGTGCTGAAATAGGCCTGTTTCTTCTCTCAGTTTACAGAAAATTTTGGGACTGGCCTCACTTGAAGGGGTCTTGGATCCGACCCAAGTGAACTCTGAGAATATTGTTTACAACATGACCCATGTGAACAAGCATGGAGTCGTTACTCTGGAAGATAAGACAGGTGGGGGGGGGGGGGTCGCTGACGTGCAGCATGCTTCACATGCGTCAGGTTCTTGTGTCTTGCGGTACAAACTAAGCCATCCATTCTGTTGCGTGTGTCTCACGTTGGCCTTTTTGCTATTCTGACAGATGACCTCCCACACTGGGTTCTGTCAGCCATGAAGTGCTTGGCAAACTGTGAGTATGAACACTGAAATTCATCCTTATGCAGCTGTAGTAGTGTAGCACAAAGTTAATGCAATATTGCATATACAAGCTCCGTCAAATATGACTTTAAAATGGCTGTTCTATTTTGTCATTCAGATTTTCTATAACTATCCAGTGTTCTCAAAGCCTTCATTCTATAGACCACAAGAAAGATGTATAGAAGAATTGAGTGTCCATATAAAACTTGTTTTCTTTTTGTTTTCTCTGGAAAGGGCCCAAGTATGATTCCAGCCAGCCATCTTACCCAGGTTTTGAGAGGGATGTGTTTAAAACCGTCTCTGACTACTTCTGCAGTCTGCCAGAACCTCTCCTCACATTTCAGTACTATGACTTGTTTGTCAATGTGTTGGGTATGTACTTGTACGGTTGCTTTTGCAAATCATTAATGCATGGGAGAATTGATTCATTTGTGAGAATTGATTTAGTTTTTTCTCCATCAAACAAATCAAGAAGTCCTGTAACAAAAGGTCCTCTGTCAGAGGTTGAGAGTAAACTTCTCTTCATGTAATTTATCTCATTTGAATTCCAGCTAATTGTTTCACTGGTTTCCTTTTTTAAATATGGGTTCTTACTCACCGACTGATGTCACTACTGACCTGTAACCTGAGGTTGTATTGCTAACGTGTGTGTGTCTGTGTGTGTGTGTGTGTGTGTGTGTGTGTTTGTATGCACTGTTTTCCTGTCGCTAATCCATGTTGTGTCCTACACATGTCTCCCCTATCCTTTGGCCTGCTGCCTGTGTGTGTGTGTTTTGTATGTGTTGTGTCTGTGTTTTCTTCTTTGTGTCCGGTCCAATCTGTGCTAGTTCTGTGCGGCTACATTTCTGGTCCCAAAGCGCACAGAGGCAAGCGTAAAAACCCAGAGGCGCCTCTCTGCCCCCCGCCTTCCAAAACACCCCACCTGAATGGCGTCAACTTCTTCAAGTCCACAGAGTGCCTACTGCTCAGCCTCATCCGCAGGGACGCCCCAGAGGAGGAGGAGGAGTCCCCCATGAAGGAGGTGTTCAGCTCTAAAGTGGAGCTCAGGACGGCTCCCCTGAGGGGGGCGTGTGCGGGGAAGGTCCAGGCGGCTCGCAGGGCCAGTGGTGGGCAGCTGCTCGGCGGGAGCTGCCTGGACCTCCCTGCCGCTGCGGGCCCCAAACGCAGGCCTCAGAGTTTCTCTCTGGACACGACAGCCGGAGTGGTGGCAGGAGGGATCAACAGCGCACAAGGGCAGAGGCGCTCACAACGTAGTCTCTTTAGGTCGGAGGAGAACCTGTTGTCCACTACCAGCAGGTTTACCTGTTTGGGCCACAGCTGTGCTACTGATGCTCCCCTAGACCTCTTCAGGGTTGACCACAATGTGTCCGCCTCCATGACCAGTCTCTCCTGCAGCGACAGCAGCCCTGCGATCACGGACACAGACTCTGAGCTGTCCAGCCTCCAGAGCGCTCGCAGCAGCAGCAGCAGTAGCAGTAGGTGCTCGTCCGTGAGCGATCACCCCTCGGTCACCACGGCTCCTCTCTCGAGGCCAGCCCGGCCCAGGAGTGTGGGGAACCTGATCGACATCGTCGAGCACCGAGAGATGTCGGCCAGCTGCTTCAGCATCAACGCACCGGTGGCGGAGATCACCATGAGGCCGGACTTCACCTCCACCGTGGACCTGAGAGGGCCTGGGCCTGCCAGGCCTGTGGCGCTAGGGGGCAGCAGTGTGGACGTGCGTCCCGGTTACTGTCTGAACCGGCGCTGTCGGAGCTCGGTGGACCTGTTCCGGTCCGCTGCCGGAGCTACGAGTGCTGCTGCTGCTGCCACTGCTGTTTCTGCCTCTACTGCTGCTAGTGTGTCCTCTGTGTCCACTCACACCCGCCGTCTGGGTCCTGACCAAAGTAAGACCATGTGTTTGTGCTAGAGTCAGTGGCCATGTATGTGTAAGTGAGTGCATTTGTGTGCCTGCTGTGTTGCATATATGTGCATGCGCATGTCTAACATCTGTTGAAGTCCCCAGTTGTAACTACCATATCTCACACACTAACATGGTGTCTTTAATCTTTATTAACACAAAGTGTGTCCTCCTGTTATCCAACTAATAGCTGTCATACACATGAGAACATTATTTAAAAAAAAAAAAAAAAATAGAAATAAGCTTGGCTTTTACTTGATTCAAGTATTTAGTCCATTCAAGACGTTTATGGGTAAAAGACGTAATCAGTTTTTAAAACGACTAAAAAACATTGTTCACATGGACCTCTCTACTCATTTGTACATTTAGACATCATGCCTAAATGTTCTCACTTGCTGCATCATCGTCCATAGTAGTCATTGCAGTGTGTGGTGAATACTCTGTATGAAGCATCTTGTGGCAGTAGTGCTGAAAAGCAGCCATTATACTCTGACTGGAGGACGACCTCCTCCTTTATAATCGCTGGAGCTCCACGCTTGAGATGCTTCATGGATAGTGGCCTTACATGCAAATGACTAACTCTAGTATTTGTATCAGAGCACCAGAGGTGTGTGTGTGGAACTCGAATAGTGTCTGTTGTAACAGCAGGGAAGTGTGTGTGTGTGTGTGTGTGTGTGTGTGTGTGTGTTTAGTGTAGTTGTCAGCCGTCACCTTTTTGTGTAGTTGTGAGAGTGTTGTGGATGTGTATGTAGCAGCGGTTACGTATGTGTTGTAGCAATGTTGGAGCGTCTGGGTAACAGCTGACCGCTAACAGAGAGTTGGTTGAATGTGTGTAGCGGTAGTTTGACATCTTTCCTGTAGGTGTGCTGTTTTTACACCAGAGCAGTATTTGAGCAAGAAGTGTGTGTGCTGTTCTCTGTAGTAGGCCTCATTTGTGTTGATTGTGTGTGTGTGTGTGTGTGTGTGTTTTGGTAGGAGGCAGTTATCCATGTTCTATCCACAGGTTTGTGTTTTGGTGCACTCCCTCTGAGTATGTCTGTGTGTGTGTGTGTGTGTGTGTGTGTGTGTGTGTGTGTGTAGCCCTGCTGCAGCCCCAGCTGGAGCGTGTGGCCATCGAGGCCCTGCAGTTGTGCTCGTTGCTGCTGCCCCCCTCCAGCCGGCGCAAGCTGCAGCTGCTCATGCGCATGGTGTCCCGCATGAGCCAGAACGTAGACATGCCGCGCCTGCACCATGCCATCGGCACCCGCACGCTGGTGAGACACCCCACTCACTCACTCACTCACTCACACACACACACACACACACTCCGACTCTCTACAGCTGTTTTCACTGTCTCTATCAAATCAAATCAAATGGTGCTTTATTGACATGAATATTAAAATATTATTTTAATAAAGATAAAAGAAATAATGAAATAAACAATAAAAGGGAGGAAAAATAAAAAACAGAGGGCAGTAATAGCTTCAGCAATAGTGTATAATATATACTGTAGAATAACAAAATCTGACTACACTTACATTCACATCTACGTACATTTCTCTCTCTCTCTCTCTCTCTCTCTCACATGTGTTTCCTTGGAAAGGTGAACATAACAAGGCAAAACTGTCATGCCTGGCTTTGTCCTCAAGGCAATACCAAAATCTAAACTCTGTTACCTCAGCATTCCTCTCCTGATGTGTCAAAGGTGTGTGAGAGTAGCTAATTAGAAACTATTGAACTTGAGAATAGTGATGGGCAAATGAAGCTTTGGTGAACCACTGAACCACAGCAGTGTGAACCTAGCGACACTAGCTGAAAAGCAAAAAGATGGCTGCCACACATACATTTTTCAACATAAAAGTCCTCAGCAAACCAATATTTTTGGTTACATATACTGGTTTGGGTAAGGACTTTTATGTTGAAAAATCTACATGTGGCAGCCATATTGGATTTTTTCATTAGTGTTGCTAGCTTCACACTGCTATGGTTTAGTGGTTCACCAAAGCTTCATTTGCCCATCACTACTTGAGAACCTGAAGTATTGAACGTGAGATTGACTGAAGCAGATGCATTTGGCAGGACTTGAGTCTGAGCTTTTATTTGAGAAAGGCTGGATCCTCCTGAAGAGAGGCTTTAAAATTGAAAGGAAAATAAGTAGCTTTTGGAACAAACACTTCACCTCAACCTCTGCAGCTGTCAACACAGTAAAGGACACTCCTGAACCCACCCACACTCACACACCCTTTGCCTTTACCCACATAAACTGTGGGGCCATGCTGTGCTGTGCACAGGAAGTGATGTAAGTGTTTCCTGTGCTGTTGTGCTTTGCAGATGGTCCACACCTTCTCCCAGTGTGTTCTGAGCTGCCAGGAGGTTGAGGATCTGGACGAGCTCCTGGCCAGCCGGCTGCTCTCCTTCCTAATCGACCACCACCAGCAGATCCTGCAGGTCCCCCTCTACCTTCAGAATGCTGCCCAGGACCACATCGCCTACCTCAAGAAAGTTCAGGTAGCCCTGCACACTCTCACTGCAAACATTTAGATGGTTGATTATTCTGCCTCATGTTTCAAACCATCTTAAAGTGACTGCTTCAGACTCATTCTGATCCTACACTGACTTCTAATATGGAGAATGTCAAAGTCTCTGACATTGCCAACGTGTCACTGGAACGGCTGATATTACAGTGTGTAACATTGTTGATCGGGTAGGATTAGTAGGTTTTTGACTTAACTGGGTACCGTCATAGCGCTAAATGGCGTTGAATATATTGAGCAAAGATATCTATTCTTCCATCGTGTTCCTTTGATGAGTAATATGCTAAATGTAATGTGTAAAATATCTACCGGTAAATTTATTGCATAAATAAATGTTGAAAATAATGCCATTGAATATAATGCTTGTTGCATATAACATATAACTTGCATATAAGTTGCAGTACATCCACCCCTTTTTTCATACCTTGTTTTCAATCCAGCCTCAGCACAGTAATGACCGGGTAGGTAAACATAAAGTTCATCTCAGTGTTTTTATTCCTCCCCAGTGTCTTGTTCACATGTCGTATTCTCCCCTTATTCCCCATGTTCCTCAGATCATGTGCCCAGGCACAGGGCCGCCCATGCCGGCCTTCTCCTTCTGCAGGCTGATCAGCACACAGGAGTTTGAGGAGCAGAAGCTGTCTGTATCCCAGGCGGCCATTGCTGACCTGCTCGAGAGTCTCATCAAGGACAAAGCCATGAGCGTCAAGGAGAAGAAGAAGAAGCTCAAATTGGTACAGCACTTCACATCTCTCTCTCTGTCTATCTCATCTTTCTCATCTTTCTCATCTCGTCTCTATCTCTGTCCCTTTTTTCTCTCCATCTATCTCTCTATCTCTCTCTCTCTCTCTCTCTCTCTCTCTCTCTCTCTCTCTCTCTCTCTCTAAATAACCATTTGGAAATAAGTTGTGTGTGTGTATGTATAGAAAATGTTTTTGTATTGTCCAAAATGAGTGTCAGGGCTATATCCTTCATGGCAAGCCATTGGCTTGACTGGCCATTGTTGGTCCACTAACTGCAAACTCCTGGTGAGGCCTTTTGGAGGTTTCTTGGCATTCTATCCACATTTCTATAATAGAATTGTCATTCACTCTTTATTCTGTCTGATGAGTGGATTAGAGTTTATAACTTCGTTTCAGTGAACATACATGATACTGACTCATTAGCTATGGTACAAAATGTCAGTGTAACAATAAGTAATAGCAGATGGGTGTGAGTGACAACAGTAGAGTGGGCCTTACATGTTGCTGCCTTCTCAGTTCCAGAAGGAGTATCCAGACATCTATGCGCGCCGGTTCCCCACAACCGAAAGTGAAGCTCAGCTGTTTGCAGACAAACCAAAGATCAAGCCACCAATGCTCATCAGCATGAAGAAGACCAAGATGTTCAGTATTCGCTAATGATTGTCTGGTTTTTAAGCTTTATATTTACTAATTACGTCATGGCTGAATGCTCTGTTAGATCTTTCAATTGAAGTTCTTTACTCCGTGTTCATCTGATCAGTTTTGTTTTAGTGTGTGTTTTTGCCTGTGTTTGTGTATGTTTCCGTTGTTTTTGAAGTCAACATGGTTATTTATTTGTGATGCATTGTTTACAGTTGTTCACAGAATATGTGTCCAGAATATGTGTGCTGGCCTTTCTTACTTTTCTATCAACTATGCAGGACAACGGCTCGATATCCAGTCTTCGCCTTTTCTTTTCTCGTGGTGTGTCTGTGTATCAGTTTCTGTTCGTCTCTGTGAGTCTCAAACTCTCAGCCAGTACTGTAACATATGACTGACCCCTCGTTCAGTACTGGTGCTCTGCAGCCATAACGTTTGTCATACATGTATATGGTGTTTGCATTTGGTACAAAGTATGAAAGCTAATTTATTATTTCTGGTGTTTCATTGAGACTCTGTTTGTTGGCATAACCTTAAGGCTGTCTGTTCTCTGTTTTCATCTGTTCTGTCATCATGCTTCGCTCTGTAGTCTGCACAGTGCACGAGTAATATTGTTCCAAAACGATTACTATTATATAGACAAATGGGACTGAAGGGAAACGATTGCACTATTTTGCATAATCTTTTACTGTAAGCTTGTTGTTCATCTGGCTGAAATTATAATATCTTATTCTCTCAACATTGGGATTTAGACCGTAAAATCTGAAGTAGACTGGTATGATTTTGGGATATAGCTTTTGTTCTTGTTGGGTTTAACCCACTGCAGAAGGCATGGTCTTGTTGGGTTTAAACCACTATAGAAGGCATGGTCTGTCTGACATCCAGTTTTATTTACCTAGCTCGAAAGTGTAAACCTCCAAATTGCACAGTAGTGACTTACACATTTCCTTCTTGGATTTACATCTGTGTTTTTAAATGTACCTGTTTAACCTCCAGATATAGATCATATGTAATGTTTTTAGTGCATATCTTCCTGTCTGATTTTATTTAAACTGAATGAATATTACTATGCAATAAAAGGCACACAAAAAAAAAGGCTGACAGCCATGCTGATTGTTTTGTCTCCGCCGTTTCTCATTTGAGAGAGTCTCTTGTAGAGCTGTAGGGGACTTCATTCAGAGCACAAAGCAGCAGGCAAAGCTGTGTGGCACTTTCTGTTATCTGAGAAGCAGAAAATAAGTTGTTTATCAAACCTGCTGATGGATCCTGAGCCCACCCACTCAGAGACCCAGTTAGTTTGGGATTTCATGACTTTATGGTGAAAGATTCATACGCCTCAGGGGTCAAATGAATCATTTCTCAAACACTAGGCCGCACTGTCGTCACAAACATTGCTGTTTTCTTGGTCTGTACCAGTGGTGTAGTCTACGTGTTACACAGGACTAGTATACCCACTTAAAATAGGAAATGATAGGTCGCTACCTTAGAATAATAAGGTTCTATCTGCGTTTTGAGTAGTTCTGAGTTATTGAGCTAGCCTGGCGAGCCAGACCCACATTAAAATGTAGGGTCTGGGCACTCACCGTTCGCAGTGCTCAGTCCGAGGGGCGGGATAATCAGTTGTCTTTCAAATTCCATCTGCACGCAATAGGATATTTGTTTTCAAGTAGCAGAGAATTCAAGCCAAACCGTTGCAACTCTGCCATCAATCATTATGTTAAGCCCACCAAACGACTCTATACACGATTTCAATGCCTGATTAAGTTTTGATTTCTGGAGCTCACAAGCCAACGGAGAGTTGCTAGACTAGCCCTGGCAGCAAATGTAATTTGCCGCTAGGGGCGCGTCTAGATTTCTAGGCTAATATTGAGCTTCAAAGTTTTAGAATTCCATAGAGTTACATGGTAAATGGAACAAGTTATTTTTGATATAAAGTCCAAATATGTACACAACTTTAAGAAACACCTCATCTGAACTTTCAAAGAATAAAAATATGTAAATAACTCCATTTTGACAAAAATGTCAGGTAGAACCTTATTATTCTAAGGTAGCCTATAGCGAGGTATTAACATTTGGGGTTGATCACAGTACGCCCACTACAGCTAACTGCTACATCACAGTCCACTATACAGCTAACACCTGGTCTGTACTTTGTGGTGCTGTATGTAATGCAAGCTTATCAAGCATGTCTCTGCAGATTTGTCACAACTGATGCTTCTGTGCGAGCTGTAACCGAACAACGGCGGGTTGTCATCACAGAGTTAGGCACTGCAGCTTACCCAGACCCTTGTGAAAACATCATCTCCTGGTGTGTGCTATCTTACATAATTTGTTTTTGTACCAGTAATTTAGTGTAGTGGTCAGTAGTGTAAACGACTTTCTTAACGACTCTAATGTTTGTTATGTATTCGACTTCCTGTTATGTTTGTTCTGTATGTTGGATATCCCACTTATACCATAATATCACTACTCCCAATACCTTCATAACATCAGGTTTATTGCCCTGTGCAATGTTTATTGCAAAATTCTCATGATGTTAACATATTGCAGGCATCCAGGTATCTCATCATTAAAAGCAAAGATAACTGTTCAATTCTTAATACGGGGCCAGGCCTGTGGACAAAACATATCTTTGTTTAGCACATGCTGCTTTAAATAATTTCTTTGTTTATATTAATTTTAATTGAATGTTGACGGCAAATTGAATAAATTCAGTTGAATTGAATGTATTCAGGAGGAGCAGGAGAAGAATCTAGTCTACCACCGCCAGCTGTTATGCGCAGCGATGGAACCTTTTGGCTAGAAGAGGTCCTTTTCTCTGCAGCTCGCCAGGGTGAATACAAAATACACTGACCACCTTTCATGTGGTGATATATGCGATTGGGATCAGTTGCTCCTGTCATGCATATGATCACATTAAAGTCCTATCAATGCAGCACTTCAGAATATCTCAAGTGTTTCAATAAAGGGGTTCTCAACCCTTTTTTGCAGTAGGCCCTACCATAAATAAGCATGTCTCAAATTGCAACTGCATTTGTTCAAATGCAAGCCGTAATTGCTGAGGGCAGTGATCGGTCTCTTTTCCCTTCTTGTTCCTACATCCTTCGAGTTCCCCCTGATCAACTACAGCGCATATGGAGGGAGAGACTACACGTACGCCCACGGGCTTGGCCACTTCATCCCAAACAGGGTGAGCAGTGCAACACCTCAGGGGTTTTGGAGAGGGCTCCCGTGTCTGGTATGCTGTGCCGTCATGCATAACCAATGTGTGTGCTCCTGCAGATCTGCAAGCTGTATGTCAAGTCCAAAGAGGCGTGGATATGGCAGGTGCCCGATGTGCCCCCCTCCGAGCCGGTGTTCGTGCAGAGCCCCGAGGCCACAGCAGAGGATGACGGCAAGCCAGAGGGGACACACTGCGCTGCCCTGCCTTCCCGGGCCCCCAGCGGGCTGACAAGGTCCTCCCAACCCGACACAGCAGGGGTTCTCCAGACCCGACTGCCCTGGCCCTCTACCTCTCTCTCCCGAATTCAGACGTGGGGCAGGCTGTTTAAGATTCAAAATGAAAATGATTCTAACAGGTTATATCTGTTCTGATCACTTCAGACGCGTACATGTTCTCTGCTTTAAGCTCTGTGTCTTCCTGCCTCCATGAAACTACCTGGAGCATCAGGTCTGAACTTGGGCTTGGTACTAGGGGGCTAGCAGGGTCGGTCCTGGGTGATACCAAGGGAAAATAACTTAGACGTTTGTGTTCACATATCTAGTCCCTCTGGGTCACATAGTGGACATTTCAGATTAGATTAAATTAGATTCAACTTTATTGTCATTGTGCAGAGTACAAGTACAGAGACAATGAAATGCAGTTAGCGTTTAACCAAAAGAGGCATGTAGACAGTAGACAGGTAGTGCAGTATGAACAGTATAGACAGGTAGTGCAGTGTAAACAGTATATGACATATAGTTTGAACAGTATAGACAGGTAGTGCAGTGTGAACAGTTTAGACAGGTAGTGCAGTGTAAACAGTATATGACATATAGTTTGAACAGTACAGACAGGTAGAGCAGTGTAAACAGTATAGACAGGTAGTGCAGTGTGAACAGTATAGACAGGTAGTGCAGTGTAAACAGTATAGACCGGTAGAGCAGTGTGAACAGTATAGACAGGTAGTGCAGTATGAACAGTATAGACAGGTAGTGCAGTGTAAACAGTATATGACATATAGTTTGAACAGTATAGACAGGTAGAGCAGTGTGAACAGTATAGACAGGTAGTGCAGTGTAAACAGTATATGACATATAGTTTTAACAGTATAGACAGGTAGAGGAGTGTGAACAGTATAGACAGGTAGAGCAGTGTGAACAGTATAGACAGTTAAACAAGTGGCATGGTTCACAGTATGGATATGTGCAGTGTATTAACAATGACATTATAAGAGCAGAATAAATATGATAAGCAGTATGGACAATAATTATAGACAGATATCTACAGTATGTATATGTACAGATATTTGCATTGTATTATCAGGAACCTTATAAGAGAGTAGTAACAAAGTGTATGTGCAGTATTAACAGTATAGACAGATGTGTTTACATTATTTATATTTCTTCTTTACTAATATTTTAAATAATAATAATAATAATAATAATAATAATAATAATAATAATAATAAATACATTGGAAAATACCTGAGACAAAGAACTGAGGTGTATACTACAAAACAAGATAGAAAGGTATGTTGAGCCAAAGGTTTGTGGCTATTGCCTTGTTGTTGCTTGTCAATTTGTTTACATTTTAAAGCGAACTGACCATTTTTACACAGAAATATTTTCAACATACCACTAATCTCACTTTACTCTCAACGTACCATCTATCTTGCTTTGTATTATACATCCTTGGTGTGCATTAAAAGTGTATAAATAATATGAAATGCAACTACATATTGAACAAACGAACTACATATCTCACCTTAATCAGACAGAATAAGAATAAGACACTTTTGATGTTTGAAGTTACTGCCCTCTGTTTTTTTTTTCAATACCCATAAGAGAATGATGCTCACACACACACAAGTCCAAAGTACAAAGTACAAAATTAAGTTCAAAGAAATTACTTTATTCTTTACAAATCAAACATTGCATTGTCCTTTTTTTTGGCTTATAAATTACTGGCAGACAGTTGAAAGGATTAGCACTAAAGTGATTAAAATTAAGTCTTCAGACTTGCAGAGAAATCATTCCTTAAAGAGGCTCGCAGTTATTGAGGTAGAGTTGCAGTCGAAGCAACGGAGTCTGCTGCTTTTTCTTCGAAATCTGGTAGACTTGTTGTTTGATGATTTTCAAACAGTTGCTCAGTATCTACAAAGAAGGAGAGAGAGAGAGGGAAAGAACACAACAGCTCTGAAGACATACGTTTTCTCATCTCAGCCAAATAAGACAAAGAAAAGAAAAATATTTATAAACTTCAAAAACTGAAACCGAGCAGACATCTCCAACCCAAGCAGGACTAAAACACACGTCATACATTTGCGCGCGCACGTGTTTGTGTGTGTGTGTGTGTGTGTGTGTGTGTGTGTGTGTGTGTGTGTGTGTGTGAGAGAGCAGACATCTCCAACCCAAGTGTGTGTGTGTGTGTGTGTGTGTGTGTGTGTGTGTGTGTGAGAGAGAGTTACTCTTATATTACACTATGACAGCAGCATTAGCAGCTCAGGGTCGGACCAAAATGAGAGTCTCATATCCACACATCATTGCCACCCTCAGCGGCAAGTCGTTTGTGTGTGTGTGTGTGTGTGTGTGTGTGTGTGTGTGTGAGAGAGAGAGAGAGAGAGAGAGAGATGCGTGCATGTGTATTTATGCGTGTGTAGATGAGGTGATTAAGTTTGAATATGAGACTCTTATTTTGGATCAAATCTGAGCCGCTAATGCTTCTGTCAGACAGCAATAGTTTCAGGATCGCACGAAGGACTGGGCAATACATGTGTTTTATGCATTTGAATTTGCGCTGTGTTTGTGTGTGTGTGTGTGTGTGTGTGTGTGTGTGTGTGTGTGTGTGTGTGTGTGTGTATCATGTCGTGATAATATCTTGGACACTGTAGATGGAGTGAATGACAAGACTGTGCACTCCTGTATGTATGTGTGCATATGTATTTATATTTTACTTGATATCACGGTCTAAATCACAAAATGTAAAGACCCTTGATAGCAGCTGCTTTTTTAGACTGCTATACTATACTATACTAAAAATGCTACACTACGCTACACTACACTATACTATACTATACTATACTACGCTACACTACACTATACTATACTATACTATACTATACTATACTATACTATACTATACTACATACTATAATATACTCAGTTTGTCCAAAGGTTATTTTGGGGGGAACAATATTGTAAATGTCTTGTTTCTTTTCTCTCATAAAACAAATGTATGTAGGCATTCATATAATGTTTTTCTAGGTTCAACATTACTTAAAATGATCAAACATATTTATGGTTAAAAGTGTTTTAAAGGCACAGTCAGCGATCATATGCGATTTTAAGCCCATAAAATGTTTTGTGACGTTCAGCGATCATCTCCTGACAATCACGTGCTATTTAGGCTATCATGGTTAATGTCAGACCTTCTTACTTTTTAAAACTGCATTCCAGAAGATGAGTGTGTGACACACACACATCAGGTGCAGCAGTCTGTTTAATTTAATTTCAGTTTGCACTTGTATGTGGTTGTGAGGCATGAGTAATAAAATGCTCAGATGGGTGGTCATTTTGGAGGACATGACTGGCCTGATTTTATCAGACAGTGACGCTATGAAGCAGTATTGATGAGATGGGGAGTAGAATAGCGCCACCTGGAGCCCAGCAGTGTGCTGTTCTCAGGGCAGAGGAAGTGAGGGGGGCATTGTAATTTTCCAGTTGACAGACCACACCCCATTCTATCCAGGAAGAACTCAGGGCCATGACAGGAATGTAAGGAACTCTTTGAAGAGTGTGTGCGTCTGTGTGTGCATGTTTGTGTGTGTGTGTCTCTCTCTCTCTAGTTGTGATGTGGTTGTGGTGTGTGTGTGTGTATATGCAAGTACAGTGAGAGAGTGCACACACACACACACACACACACACACACACAAGGGAACAAATGGTCACCTTAACCCCCACTACACTCATCTGGCTTCACTATGACCCCTGCCCAGACACACACACACAAGAAAACAAATGGTCACCTTAACCCCCACTATGCCCATCTGGCTTCACTATGCCCCCTGCCCACACACACACACACACACACACACACACACACACACACACACACACACACACAAATATACCCCTGAGAGTCACACATAATCCAGAGGAAGCCTTACTGATTAGCAGTGCCTTGTGGGGAGAGAGAGACAGGGAGAGAGAGAGAGAGAAACAGAGACAGACAGAGAGAGAGAGGAGGGGACAGGGGAACAGAGAGTAAGGGCAGCGCTGGCGTAGGGGACAGGGAAGAGACAGTGACCGGGACAGTGACAGAGAGGAGGAACTCCAATGAGAGCACAAAACACACTGCAGTAGACTCAGATTCCATGAAAGATGGGTGGAAAAGAGAAGACCATTCTAAACATCAGCAACTATGAGTGAGTGAGAGGAGCGAGTGCCGCTTGTCTGTATAGAAACTGACTCAGAGCCTTATCATAATATATTACCTGACCCTGATGGGCTGGCTGCTCCTTTTAAAGTATTAGTACTTTTCGGTACATAAGAAGAACTTTGTGTTCTTCTATGTGTGAGAGTATGAGGGTGTTTGCTTGTAATCGTTTTAATGCCACTTAGAGTGTGTGTTGTTAATTTATGTTGTTAGCTTGGATGTGTGGTTTTAAAGTTCAGCTGTAGGTTGGAGTGTGTATTTTATAATATATCAGTTTGTGTGCTTGTGTGTTCTGTGCATAATGAAGTCAGTGTGTGTGTGTGTGTCTGTGTGTGTGTGTGTGTGTGTGTGTGTGTGTGTGTGTGTGTGTGTGTGTGTGTGCGTGCGTGCGTGCGTGCGTGTGTGTGTGCGTGCGTGAATGTGTATGCGTGTGTGTAATCGTACCCCTCTCTTATTCAAACAGCTGTTAGAGTGATGGTGACGGTACTGAGATCAGGAAGGCTGAAGCAGGATTAAAAGGGCAGTGTGTATATATGTGTGTGTGTGTGTGTGTGCGTTTGTAGCTGCATACCCTAACAGTAACACAATAAGATGGTATTTATTCAGGGCTCTGTCTTCCCCTTGAAATGCGCACACGGAGTCCCACAAATGACAGCGCTGTTGCTAGGCTACTAACGAAAACAGCAGTATAATCTGTTTGGTCATTTATCCGTTGACCTGAGTCATTCAGTTAGTAAGTTGGTTGGTTTGTTAATTAAGTAAACCCCAAAGTAAAGATATCCCTAAATTCCTAGTGGAGGCGTTGGGAATTTCATAATAATTCATGTCCAAGTTTAACATCTTGAATTACATGACAAGTAAATGATAAATACAAAATAACCATCACTTCTCAGTCCTTAAAGTCACAACCATGGTAATGTGTTGTCTGTGAGCATGATGGTTGATTGTCAGAATTGTAAGGTACTTTGCATCTCCTATTTGCATCTCACTTTTTATCTCAACATTCTGACCTAGCATCTCAACATTCTGACTAAATAACTCAAATTTTCAACTTAGTATCTGTAAAGATTGACTTATTGGCTGATTTGTTGTAAAGTGATGGAAAGAGGCTTCCATATACACTATAACACACACACCATGTGTTTTCCAAGCAGTGTAGGGGAACTCTACTTCCGTACTCCCTTCCGTAGAGAGATGAAACTTAAAAAAAAAATGTTTTAAAAGTCGCAAGGACAAAACAAAATCTGTCAATAACTTTTACTATAAAAACTGCTTGCTGGGGTGCTATTGAGAAAAGGTTTAACATGCAATTAAACTAACACTGGCAGATCATAGGTCAGAAGTTGATCATGCCAAAGGTTGTGAATTGAATGCAAGATGAGGACAGACAACATGACAAAAGAACCAACAAACTTTATGCGTCTGATAAACAATCACTAATCACTAATAAGTGTAAGAGAAGTGCTGATGCAAGCATGCAGACTTTCTAGGACCTACATACATCTAGTGTCTTATGGGCAAGTTGACCCACAACCGCTCTTGAACATAAATACAAACTTAGATTGAAAGAAGACAAGCCTACTGCAAACCCAATGGTCTGTTCAGATGTCTGTATATGGAACGATTATAGCATTTGGCTGCTCTGCATCTTTAACATATGTATTTTGTGGTCACTGTGTAGGGGCAGAGAAAAAGACCAAAACACACGCCCCAGACTCAGACGACTCAAAAATAGTTTGGGAGAGACACTGAACCTGACTTCCTTTAGCATAATCACAACATGCCTATTACTATTATATATTGTAAAGTCATATAATGTGTTTGACAGCCGTTAAATTCTTACTTCCTAAATCTAGTACTGCCGAAGCACTATTCTTTTGATTGATCCAGATTTATCCACAGTCACACACGGCAGCATCCATCTGTTAGCTCCTTGACCTTACCCCAAGGGTTTGGCCTTACTGCCCCATAAAATTCCACCCCCCACCACACACACAACACCTGCCCAGGCGGGCCCATAAAATCCCTTTTCTAGTAACTGTAGCGGCAGGTGTCTGTGCTCTCTCCAGGGTGGCCGCGGGTCTTTAAAAAGTCTTAAATCACGTTTCCTAAAAATAAGGCCTTAAAAGTATTAAATTGTCTTAAATTCAGATTGGATGGGTCTTAAATATTTTTTTAGTCATGTCACCGCGAAAATGCAGGCAATCTGTTCTGCCAGGTCGAATATTCTCGATGTGCGCTGCGTTGTCTATGGTTACAGTAGGTCAGAGCCCGTTTTTGCGCAGCTTTTAATGACGTGAAGTAGGCCTACTGTAGGCCTAACGGCAATATAGCCACTTAGGCCTACATCAGCGTTTCTCAAACTACAAGGACTGCTGGTCCGCGGAGCCTAATTATGCCCGGTCGTTCTGTCACTCGTCTGCTAATTTGCTGAGCAATTGATCAATAAACCGCAGACCGACAGAAAACAAGAAAACAAACGTTTCGGCAATCAGGAAGAAATACTTGATAATTTGGTGTCATCAAACATAGTCATACAATTATGTGCGTGTATGAGCCTTCATTTAATGCATACGTGTGCACGAGAAACTGAAACCAATCGATAACGTTGGTAAAGCAAAGCTCCGCTTCAACCCGTTGGGCGGCTAAGAGGTAACGACATTTAAACGAACGATTCTTCAAATAATTGAAAACTGATTGTCATTTTACCCTAGGCCTACTGTTCATTTTGAACAGACATCAGTGTGTGAACTTGGAAAGAGTACTGTATATTTCCACTTTTCCATCGTAAGTTTGGTCTTAAATTTCCCTTAGAAGTGGTATTAAAAGGTCTTAAAAAGTCTTACATTTCACTTGTTTATACCTGTAGACACCCTGTCTCTCTCTCTCTCTCTCTCTCTCTCTCTCTCTCTCTCACTGTGCCAATGACCGCTTGTCATGACGGTGGAAACAGGGATGGATTACTGCACGGGCCCAGGCCCAGGGGACCAAGGGGTCAGGGGGCCCTGAAGCCCAAGCCTTTGCATGGAATCATTGCCTCAATATCAACAAATCAGGATGTAGGCTATGAATCTGATTGAATTTAGCATTGGCAATCCCCAAAATGCACCAGAATACAGGAAATCACATCAAACAAATTAAGACATTTCTGGGGGAGGTCCCCCCCCACACACACACACACATATACGACAATTAGTGGGGGGCCCTTAATACATCTGGGCCCAGGGGCCCAAAAGTTCATAATCCGCCCATGGGTGGAAATCCATACCTATAATATGATGGACAGTGCTTTCCTAAACAGATGAAAAGATGACATGGCAAGGGGGGTAATTTGATCCTTTCGTTGCGGCTCTCCTCCTCCTTCTCTGACGGAGAGAGCATATCCCAGATACCACAACTTATCATAACAATGTCTAGAATTCTTCTCAGGCATTTAGACTAGAGTATAACCATATATTACATCTCGGTTTAGAGATGTCAAATATATTTGCTCAATAATATTAAAAATCTATGTGCGCAGGTTTGGTTTTGTGTGAATAAATGATTCATGTTGTAAGTCTCCTGTAGATTGTGCTCCTGTTTCTAAACAGTCTTTCTTCTCTCTGCCTTCTCTGTTAATTATGTTAGTTAAGCTGTGTTATATATTAAGGGATGTAAGTGTTAGTTAAGCGTTGTTATGAATGATGTGTTTGCGTGCGTTTGTGTGTGTGTGTGTGTGTGTGTGTGTGTGAGAGAGAGAGAGAGAGAGAGAATGTAATGTATGTAAGATTGTGTGTCTGTGCGTACTATTCTTAAGGGAGATATTGTGGTGCATGTCTGCACATTAGATCAGACCGTTCGGCCCTCGGAGCTGGACATCTAAAACGGATCAGTACCATCCCCTCTGGGTCTGGGCTTAATTCTGATCCAAAGAGCTAATCAGCTCCGAAACATGCCGACCCCCCCCCCACACACACACACGCACACACACACAACAGCGGCTCCAGCTCCCCAGGAGAATTAAACATGAATTCTGCATTTACACCTCGGATATAAATACCTTGGGAACATTCTGCCGCTGTCAATCACACACACCTCTCACACATGCACACATAACCTACTTCCCCCCTACACACACACACACACACACACACATGGTGTAACAGGTTTAATAGGTGTAAACATAAACCAAAATAACACAAACATCACTAACAGTAGCTACAGTATGTATGCAGTTATGTACACTGTGTATACTTATACACAGTGTACACAACTGCATGACAGTGTGTGCATATGTGTGTCTACATTGGTGTATTTGAGATATGTGTGTGTGTGAGAGACAGAGAGAGAGAGAGAGAAAGAGAAAAAGAAAGAGAGAGTGTGTGTATGTGTGTGTGTTTGTGTGTATGTGTGTGTGTATGTATGTGTGAGAAAGAGAGAGAGAGAAAGAGTGTGTGTGTGCGGGTGTGATAGAGAGAGACAGAGAAAGAAAGAAAGAAAGAGAGAGAGAGTGTGTGTGCATGCATGTGTGTGTGTGTGTGAGCAGTGGTATAGTCTATGTGATATGCAGGACTATACGCAGTATACCCACTTAAAAAGCATCACCATCTCAGTATACCCACTTAAAATAGGAAAGGATAGATATTAACATTTGGGGTTGATCACAGTACACCCTAGTCTGGCTTTCACCAGACCAAGCTCAATCTTTTAAGATTGAACGTTGGTTTGGGGAGTCCGCTATGTATTTTCTACTGCACAAGAGGCATGATCAATGGGCATAGTTCAAATGACTGTATGCAATTGGATAGTCATTCACCAATCTGACCAACGAACCGGGTGACATTTGCAGAGCGACGCAAAAACTCTAGACTCTCCCGCTATCGCCATTGTTTTAAACCTGCCAAAAGCGCGCCAGGTGGATAAGCCAGCTTGTGATTGGTTATTGGTTATGTAACGGAAGCAGCAGAAAAAGGTGCACAGGTTTCCAGCCTGAGCTGCAGGGCGAAAAATAAATTGATTGGTTCACCCAGCCTAAGTACACCCACTACAGCTAACTAGACTACACCCGCTACAGCTGACTACGGGCCCGTCCACACGGAGACGCTTTTTAGGTTAAACGCAGAGGTTTTGCTTCGTCTTGGCCGAGCGTCCAAACGAATCCTGTAAACGCACTGCCCGAAATCGCACTTTTCTGAAACCTGGTCCCAGAGTGGAGAAATCTGAAACCGTAGCCTGTTTGAATTCGTTTAGACAGCGAAACCGCACATCCTGCTTGCGTATCGATGATGTCATCGCCACACTTCAGCTGCCCTGGACTTGCACTTATAGTATTGCCTTACAATACTAGTTTTCATACATGACATTACCTACGATTACACTCCGTAAGATAAATATCACAACTGGTGCTGCGCAGCGCCGATAGCTTATGACTTGGTGGACTGAACACTGTTTTTTCCCGGTGTTTTTTAATGCAATTCTAGCTACTGTCAGTGACGCGAGAGAACTCAGGTTATTAGGAAAGTGCGGTGTAAGTTTAGGCTACATTAATTTGTGCGTAGTGCCAGTGTCATTCATTTATTTTACATGTCTTACAACATATATACATGCATTCAGTCGAGTGAAATCAGATATAAGCATACAAAGACGCTTATAACTCATTTTAAGCCGATGGTAGCACACTGAATGCAAATGCGCGATTTGATTTGATGCAGGCAAACGTATTGACTGTTACTAACGAAGGTTTTATAGCAATATTATAAATGTGGCGACAGAATAGCCTAGAACTTGGGTAAGCCTTGCGTTTAGTAGCCTAATTGCGGTGATAGCCAAAACTAATGTGAATCACGGACTATCCTACAACCAAAGAAAAAGTAAAGGTGATTAGTAGGCCTACCTCGTTAGCCAAATAAAGGACGGACTGCACCCTTCACAAACCGTAAAATAAAGTTTATTAGTTTTACAGTTGACTACAGTTGACAGTTCACCATCAGTCCACACAAACAATTCTGGTTTCCTTACACTAGCCATTTCGTCATAGCCTATTCTGTCTGTTTGTAAAGCACAAACTTTGGTCAATTTCTGTAAAGAAACAGTGCCACCTATAGGCCTGGGATATGAAGTAACGTGTTGGGTCGTGTTGAGATGGATCCGTTTGGACGCAAATATTCTTGATGCGGTTTCAGGGAAGACGGAGGGAAAAAAGATCGGTTTCGTGTGTGGACTAGCCCTACATTACAGTATACCCACTATACTGAGTGAGACAGAGAGAAAGAAAGAGAGAGAGTGTGCATGTGTGTGTAATAGAGAGAGAGGGAAAGAAAGAAAGAGAGTGTGTGCGTGTGTGTGTGTGAGAAAGAGAGAGCGAGTGTGTGAGTGTGTGTGAGAGAGAGAGAGTGCGTGCATGTGTGTGTGAGAGAGAGAAAAAAGAGAGATGCTCCACATGGTGTGGATATGTGCAACCAGGCAGATGCAAGGCAAGTGGCCAGAGGACACAAGCTATCTTGTGATTTTTTGGGACGTGAGTTTATGGTTGGTTATAGGATTTGGTAGACGGTTTTGTCCAAATCGACATACAAATAACAACAATACAATAGTTAGATTTAACAGTAAACAAGTTAAAAAGTTGGTAAGACTACATCAAGGAGATTCTAGTGATTGTAGTGATTAGGAGATTCTAGTGTTGTATTCTATAATATTCTGTTGAGGTCAAACTTTCACTTAACGCCACTGACCACCTGAGCCTAGAGCATCTCAGACTCATCCACAGCCAGGCTGTGTGCGTGCTCTCTCTCTGCCTCTCTCTCATAACCATGTTAACAAAAACAGTAGAGACAGCAGGCGCTATTTGTAAGAGGGTGTTGATTTTGAGGGTTAGGGTTATTTCCTTTTTTCCTGTTCTCCCATACAGAGAAAAACGTAAGCAGTCAAAAAAGACTATAGGCCTTGGAGGCCTATGCAACAAGACACAGAAATAAATACACTCAGTTTACTAAATGTGCATCTCTCTCTCTCTCTCTCTCTCTCTCACACACACACACACACTTTCTTTTCTTCCCTCTCTCCCTCTTCTCCTCCATGTACAGATCAGACAGGAAGTTGGGTGTGTGTAAGGGGATCTCTGAGGGCTTGTCTGCATCAGGGGTGGAGGCCTCCGGGCGGATGATGTTCTTCCGCCACCTGGAGCGAGTGGAGACCATGCGCTGCTACTGGGAGCAGAGAGAACAACAGGTACACGTGCATGTGAATACACACAAACACACACACACACACACACACACGAACAACATAAAAACATTAATGTGCACACGTTCATGCTCTGTAATAGGCTACTCATTTAGAGAGTAATAGGTTGTTATGATAACGTTTAACCAGCAGAGGGCAACATCAGCCTATTTTGAATATTACCTTAAACCAGTGGTCCCCAAACTACGGCCCGCCAACTCATTTTGGGTGGCCCCCAAAACATGTCCGTGGTATATAGCATCTGGCCCGCATGGGAGTACGACATCGTGAAACTAAAACCTCCGTAATGTCCCCCATCCATTCTCTATGGCGAGTCTTAACAGTACACATGTAATTCTCTTTTTGTCCACTGGTGGTTGTTTTGGCGCTGTTTCGCGTTTGCCATCGAAAACGGAATGAAATTTAGGTCTACCTGCAAACAATGTAAGAGGCCTATGCTGACTGCATCAGTGCTCAAAGTATTCTAAAAGTTTATCAATTAATTGTTAATAACTAACTAACTTCTATTCAAGTCATATTTCTGGAACTTTCTGGGATGATTTCTATTTTTTATTCACTCGTTTAAATGTTCATATTCACAAAGTTCTCATCGGGTGAGTGAAAGTGGTCTTTTCAGATGTTTTTGTCAGCACTTCATAAAACTCTCATAGTTTGAGAACTTCAAAATATTTGTAGGATATTGCTTGTTCAACAACTTGAGCTGTGTATGCAAAGACACAGAGTTCAGAGTTCACACATTTTGAATAAAATATACTTTTGGACTTCAATTCTATTTTTTTTATTAGTATTATTTCATTTGAGCTACATTTTGCACTGATATGGCATGATTGCAATATAAACACAGCTAACAATGGTATTAAATTGCAGTAGCCATGATTAAATGTAATGGAATATTCAACTAAGGTAGACTGCAGTTCACAGCACTAAGCTATTTATGGTTACTAATATAGGCCTACTCCGAGTCTCTGGCCCTCTCTTAGAGCCAGGCATAGTGAGCTGGCCCTCGGAAGAAAAAGTTTGGGGACCACTGCCTTTAACTCTTTCACACACTCTCTCATTAGAACCTTCCAAAATGAGTTATCATAAACATGCAAGGAGCAAACATACAACCTTTTGGGTTTTCTCAATCTCCATGAAGCTCTTGAACGTTATAGGTCTACACTAAGCATAGCCTAATTTGGAACGCATCTTGAGCATGCAAAAGAGACAGAGATAGAGGCACTAGCTGGCTTGTCAATGTTGCCATCTCCTATTTAGGCTAATAAGACACTTTTAAAAGGAAATTACAAATTTAACAAAGACTGGGAGGCTAGAAGAGGTGGCGGAGGGATAACATTGGCTGTATTTGTAACATGGCAAAGAAGAATAAAGATTAGCCTACTACTTCATTACTACTATTACTACTATAGCCTACTACTATTTCAATGAAGCATATAGGCTATGCTGATTGAAACGTAGCCCATTCCATTCACATAGCTAGGTGACGATCAGGCTCATAATGCACTTTTAATTGCAAACAGAAACGTCATTACATGTTTCTAATCCTAACAATAAAGGATGCTTGTAATATCTTAATAGAGTAGCCTACTGTCAACGTGGCGAAAACAAACAAGGCTAAAGTTGATCAACCTTATCATTTGTGAGCAAGAGCTGGCAAAAGGTCTTTAGGACAGCATTGGGCTGTGCTGTAGAAGAATAACGCAAACTATTTATAGTTTTTATTTTGATTGTGCATTAAAACCTTCCAAAATTTGTTATCATCAAACAAGGTTGTTCCTCAGAAAATGCAACTGCACTGTTTGTGTTTTTACCTCTATGGTGTGGAGTTTGACCAGTGGTGGTAGGCTGTTGTTACAGACAGTAGGCTAAGTTACTGAGCTGGTGGTGTGTGATGAAAGGCTGCTGTTAGTATGGTGTTAGATGGAATGATATGATTGGTTTGGTTTGTTCTTAAGTGGCATTGGGGTGGTATCGAGTTGAGTTTCACAGGAGTGGCATCAAGCTGGTGTTATAGCCTACTGGTATGTGGATTGATTTTGATGAGTTATCACTTTAGGCTGGCAGTGGTTAATTAGAGTTATTACACTAAGTAAAACTTTGGTGCCAGACTGCTGAAACTGAGATGAGATAAATGGTGTCTTGTCAGCTGGACAGTGTGCTGTGTGGCGCTAGTTGCTATGGTGATGTGGCATGGGGTGTGAAAGTTGTTGACAGTTGATCTAGCCTAATTTGTGCATGCAAGTTCACATTTACTAAATCAGCAGGAAAAGATTAAAAATTACAATGCACAGAGAATAAATCATTAATTTCTTAACCTGAGAATGTTGACACTGCAATTTGATGATCTCATACACATCTTTGTTATGCTATGATATTACAGTATATTAATTACAGCTTCAGAATTAGATTTGCACTTGTACATTTGTTATAAAACACATGTATTACACACACATATTAACACCTACATTACCACCTGCAGACTAATTCATCAAGAGATGAGATGTGCTTGTGTGTGTGTGTGTGTGTGTCACTGTGTGTTTTATTGAGTGAGTGAGCAAGCGAGTGAGTGAGTGAGAGAGAGCGACAGAGACAGAGAGAGAGAGAGAGAGAGAGAGTAGGAGTTTGTGTGTGTGTGTGTGTGTGTTTATGTGTGTGTGAAACCATAGCTGTGTTGCTGTGGTGTCTGACTCCCACCTGTCCTGCTTTCGTCTCCCAGACAGGCCACACACATTCCTTAGGGTGAGTGCCCCCACCCTCCCCCTCTCGCTCACCCTCTCTCTCCCTCTCTCTCTCTCCCTCTCAATCGTCAGCAAACTGAATGTCGCAAAGCCGGTGTCAACAACAAGACTATAGCAGTTCTCAAGTGAGAATAAGGGAGAGTGAAGGAGAGGGAAGGAAAGAGATCAGAAAGAGGAAACAGTGCAATAAATAAAAAGTGAAGAAAAATATATCTTATTAATTTAATCTGAAGACACGGAAAGAGAACTTGAGAAGAACTTTGCCTTAGCAGTAGTCTAGTGCAAATAGATTGTGTGTAAATGGGCATTATGGAGAATTTCCTTGGTGATCGGGATGTGTGGATCGTTGGGAGTGTGTGTTTGATTGCTTCCTTTGTATGGAGACGATTATGGAATTTATTCGGCTACAAGAGGAAGGGGGATGCCACTGCAGACGTACAGGTAGAGATGCACACGTGCAAATACCAAACCACAACCATTAGGTCTCTCATGCACTAATCCAACTGAATAAAACTTGTTAATGTAAGAAATGTTAATGTGTGTGTGTGTGTGTGTGTGTGTGTGTGTGTGTGTGTGTGTGTGTGTGTGTGTGTGTGTGTGTGTGTGTGTGCATACGCACATACGTGTGTGTATCTCTGTGTGTGAGTGAAATACATACCTTCTATCTTTTTCCTACATGATCTTATTACACACAATTTAAAAAACATTACATCAGAAGTCAGATATGTGAACAGGTAGATGGATGGATGGATGCATACATGGAAAGATATATAGATGGATGGATGGCTAGTTTTGTTGAGTCAGCTCAGTGTGGCTGTATCAGCTAAATGAGAACTGACCTCTAAATGAGTTCAAATGAAAAGAGAGAAAGAATGTGTTCCTAATGTTTCTCTTGCCTACTTGCCTGTGTATTCTAGTGTATTTCTTTTGTCTGTCGTTATGATTTTCCAGGTCTTTGGATGTGTTTGTTTCCTGTCCCTGTCAGGCTCTGTGTGTCTCTGTGAGTGTACACCCTTGTGTTTGGGGTTTGTCTGCCATCTGTCCATTAGTCTGTTGTCTGTACGTACATTTTTCTGCTTTTGCTCTGTTTCGTTTGACTGCATGCTTGCTACTTTTCATTATTTGTCTGTCAGCCTTTCTGTCCTCTGTCTGTCTGTCCACCTCTATGTCTGTCTATCTCTTACCTAATGTGCCACCCTGTGTCAAGTCAAGTCATGTCAAGTCAACTTTATTTATATAGCACATTTAAAATAGTGTTAATTTTGTTACCTATTTTTTTATTTAGTCTTAGTCTTAGTCTTGTGACGAAATGTCCTTTTTAGTCTTTGTCATATTTAGTCATTCAAATATCATTTTTGTTAGTCAAGTTTTAGTCGACTAAAAGTCTCGTCATTTTAGTCTAGTTTTAGTCATAAGAAAACTAAAGGTATCTTAGTCTTAGTCAGTTTTAGTCAACACATTTTAGTCTTTTTTTATAACAAATTATTTCTGATTACCATTTGAGTCAAATAGTGTTTCACACATCTCAATTTTCCAACAATATTGTGTGTCCACAGGGCTACTCGTCTGTTATAATTACTCATTCTGATTTTTTGTCAGTCAGTATGTTTACATGCACAGGTAAGTCGAGCTACAGTTATAGCTCGGCTGGGATTTGACCATAGACAGTAAAAGATTACACTGGACCACTGTCTTATTCGTAGACCAGTGTTTCTCAAAGTGTGGTCCGGGAATCACTGGTGGTCCGCAAGCTATCTCAAGTGGTCCGTGAGCAGACGTGGTAAAATATAATATAGATGAGTTGTTTGCAATATTGAACCAACTTGTATGTAAAAACAGTTCTGCAACACTGTCTATGTAAGATATGCCAGTTTAAATCATACAGTATGAATCCACACAATAAGCAAAGTGCAAAGACAATAAGCAAGGTGGTTCAGTGAGTAGGCCTATAGTGTAGACTAATTATAGGCTACTGTTGAAGTAGGTCTAATCTTTTTTTTTTTTAGCTAGGGTTAGTTAAGTGGTCCTGAAACTGAAAAAGTTTGAGAAACACTGTCGTGACCAAAGTATTAATGTTTTACTCCTCCTCGCTAGATGGCTTATATACCCAAAACACAACACATTCCCCAAACAGACTCTCCATCTTAGCCATAGCTAACTTGCTAGCTTAACTTTCCATATTAGCTTACTTGCTAGCAAACTTTGCATCATCAGTCTAACTAGTTAAATAGTTGACATTACATGATGAACATTTTCGTATGGACATTCTGGTGGATGTTAATTTGCATGAGAGAAGCTTCAACTTCTGGGTATGTAGCATTGTGGCATAAAGCTTAGGTAGTTAGTTGGTAACTCTGGCAGAAATCTCCAGTGTTCTTGTTCCATGTAGTTTCGTGTTGCAGCCACAGGGTTGCAGCAACAGCACGTAGACTAGCCTACAGGAAAGCTGTTGCGTATGAACTCATTCGAATATTTTGAAAAACATAACAGCTAGATATTCTGTCTTCTCATTTTGTAGACGAAAATGAAGAGATTTTTATCTTAGTTCTTATTTCATGCAAAACATTTTAGTCTCGTCTTTTTTCGTCAACAATAATTCATCTTAAGATAGTCTTAGTCAGTGTTTCAGGACATTACTGCCGTCTCGTCATCGTCTTGTCTTAGTCATGAAAAAAAAGGTCGTTGACAAACATTTTTCCTCTGGTCTCGTCTGACGAAATTAACACTAATTTAAAAACAACTGAGTTGAACCAAAGTGCTTACAAACAAACATAAAACAATGACAATGGTACAACAACAATAATAACATAACATGGGGGGAAATAAATAAATAATTGAAATAATAAACAAATTGGTCAAAAATAAAATAAAGAATAAAGAGTGTGTAGTTTTAAGGCGTGTTTTGGGGATATAGAGAAGATTCTGAGATGAAGACCTAAGTGATCTTGTGCTGTAAGGAATTAGTAGGTCACCTATGTAACTAGGTGCCAAACCACTGAGGGCTTTGAAGACAAAAAGTAAAATTTTAAAATAAACTCTGTGCTCCACAGGTAACCAGTGCAGCTTAGCCAACACAGCAGTTACATGCTCACGTTTCTTAGCCACTTAATAATCTAGCTGCTGCATTTTGAGTGTCTGTACTCTGTCTGCCTGTCTGTCCACCTCTATGTCTGTCTATCTCTGACCTAATGTGCAACCCTGTGTGTCTGTCTGTCTGTTTGTCTTCCTGTGTTCCTATCCCATTCTTTCTCATCCTTTACATTTTTGTGTGCATGTCAGCATGCCAACCAGACTGTCTCCATGTCCTACCACCTGCCTGCCTGTCTGCATACATAGCCACCTGTCTGTCTGTATACATACTGTACCCACTTGTCTGCCTGTCTGCATACATAGCCACCTGTCTGTTTGTCTGCATACATACCCACCTGTGTTGTCTTACCTTTCTGCATACATACCCACCTGTCTTGTCTTACCATTCTGCATACATACCCACCTGTCTCTTGTCTTACCTTTCTGCATACATACCCACCTGTCTGTTCGCCTTTCTGCATACATACCCACCTGTCTCTTGTCTTACCTTCTGCATACATACCCACCTGTCTCTTGTCTTACCTTTCTGCATACATACCCACCTGTCTGTTCGCCTTTCTGCATACATACCCACCTGTCTCTTGTCTTACCTTTCTGCATACATACCCACCTGTCTCTTGTCTTACCTTTCTGCATACATACCCACCTGTCTCTTGTCTTACCTTTCTGCATACATACCCACCTGTCTGTTCGCCTTTCTGCATACATACCCACCTGTCTCTTGTCTTACCTTTCTGCATACATACCCACCTGTCTCTTGTCTTACCTTTCTGTCTCTGCACCCCTTTGCCTGGTTGTCTCTCTGCCATACAGTCTCACTTGTTTATCTTTGTGCTTGTCGCTTGTCTCTCTCCCTGGTTGGGGTCTACTGGTCCACTTCTCTGCATATTTCCCAGACGTTGGTCCACTTCTCTGTTTTACTCATGCACTAATATGACTGCCTAGACGTTGGTCCACTTCTCTCTCCCTGTCTCTGCCCAGACGTTGGTTCACTTCTCTGTGTATTTTCCTGTCTGTCTGTTTGTCCGTTTGTTTGTCTGTCTATTACTCTTCTTCTTATCATTAATAATAACAACAACAATAATAATAATAATAATAATATATTCATATTATTATTTGTGTGTCATCTGTCTGTTTGTGTGTGTGACTGTCTGTCTGACTGTGTGTCTGTCTGTCTCTGTCTGTGTGTGTACGTGTGTGTGTGTGTATGTGTGTACAGTATGTGCGTCTGTGTCTGTCTGTCTGTCTGTCTCCTCACACCTGTAATCCACCTCCGCCTGTTTGCTTATGGTTTGCTTAGGTGCCCTCCTCTGTGTGTGTCTCCTCTTTTAACATGCATGTGCTGGTGTGCTGACGCCAAGGAGGCTGTGGACGAATGAGAGGATGGAGGCTTTAAGTGTGTTGTCACGGATGTACAATTAGATAGATAGATAGATAGATAGATAGATAGATGGATACTTTATTCATCCCGAGGGAAATTTTAGGTATCCAGGTATAGCTTATACAACCATAACACAACAAACACACATACACAGACATATATCTCGCATACATACACACACATATCTCTCACAGAATTTAAAGAGTTAACAATTTGTGAAGTGATTACAAGGGTCTGATGGACTGACCATATGATGCAATGACCATGATAAGGTGCTATAGTAGAGTGTGTGCAATGGTGGTAGTGGAAAAGTGAACAGTGCAGGGATTGAACAGTGCAAGAATGTTAACATAATAGAACTTAAGAAACAAGGAAAATAATATACTTTAAGAACAATATATAACAGGCAATAAGATGTAGATGTTATGACCACAGTCCAGATTGTGTAGGATGGCTAATATAGCCTGTAAAACATTCAGGTGGACAGCAGACAAAGTGATATGATGATAGGGGCTGAGAGAATCAGGTTCATGCTGAAAAGTCCATTTCTCCCCTCTCCCCTCCCCTCCTTTTGTGGGGCATTGAAACGTTAACATGGTAAATGTCAGAGTCCCGAAGGAGTAAGGTTAGGGTTATAGTTAAGTTAGTTATAGTTATAGTTATCTTTATAGTTATCGTTCCTGGTGTGAACGACTCTTAAGGTGTGCAAACAGGTGTGTGGGCAGAGTCTGTGCACCTGTGGGTCAGTGCATACTCTGGACGTCATTAACAGAGAAATATAATCCATAGTTTACAAATAGAAAATGATGTGCAGTTATCACGTTGGTAGTAGGTAAGATACCACAGCCATGAACACTGAAATAGTTGTTGATATTGATATAAAAGGAACTTTATATTCACACTGTCTGTTTCTTTAATAAGTCACTTTAAGTTATACAGATTGTTTCACATTTCAGCTCGTGAAGCTGTATTATTCATAAAAAACAATTCAAGTTTATTTAAGCAATTTGAAGATTATTAACCTCTTACATTGTTTGAATTATTTAACATTTTTATATTTGTGCTACTTAAGCATATTGAATGTCATATATATCATCCATTTCCCAACTGAATATCAAGCACCTTCAGATAAATGAAGTTGTCAGTAAATGGCTGTCATGAAGATTTATCCGATTTGCACCATTCAGGTTTGACTGTTGTAATTCCCACAGAAGAATGATTCTGCCTTGCTGGTTTTACTGCACTCCTGCACAAACCCTCTAGATATTATAATTTTTCTTTGGCTAAATCTGTTTTATGTTTGTGTCTAAAATGCATGGGTGAACTGTATTTAGACTTGACATGGAGCACCACTCAATGTCCAGCACAGCGTCCAGATCTCTTGCGATCAAAATGACCTCTGCAGCCCCCTCGGACTGCCGATAAATTATAGGCTATAAGTGACATCTCTTTGAACAGTAAGATGGAAGGAATATTAATGACAAAGTAACCTGAGCAATTATAGCTAATACAAAGAGATTTTGTGTACTGTCAGCCAAGTCAACATTATTTTTGGCCACCCAAAAAGACACTTTGGGCCAGGATCAATCAGACTTTATGTTTAATAGCTGCGAGATGTGTATCCCCAGGTGACTCAGTTGTTAGTGCTTCAGAAGCTGTGGGTTCTGACCCCGAGTGTGTTAGCACATGAGTGGCTGGTCTAATATGGCCTCTCTGGCCTTAGCCCCCTCCAGCAGTCTCTATTTCAGAACACAGTTCCTCCTTTAGGAGCACGTGTGTTCCTACGTTAAGGACAAGATTACCTCCCTCCTGCCCCACTCGCTCTCCCTCCCTCGCTCCCTCCTACCCCGCCCCGGGAATGTGCCGCTGCAACCTGGAATCGCCTTTCACTCTCAGAGCTCTGGTGACGGTCGTTTACACAACTCATTAACTCAAGCTGCCACCTAGGACCTAGTTAATGTGTGTGTATGTCTGTGTGTGTGTACGTGTGTGTGTAAGTGTTAGTCCAATTGTTATTCACCATCTTATTAATATGGTCTGTGGAGTAACTGGTGATTGAAATAGCTACTTAGAACTTCAGTCTTCCCTTCACTGGAGTGACAGATGAATGACACTTAGGTGAAGGGGAAATTAAGTGATCAATCATACTGCCATACTTAATTACCCACAATACCTTGCTCCAGCTGTTCTAAGATTACAAGTTCTAAGCATAACTCTCTTTCGCTCTTTTTTCTCTCTCTCTCCGTCTGTCTGTGTGAGAGAGAAGGAATGATGAATGACGAGACTCCCACTCAAGTTGGGTTTGGTATGATAGTGAGCTTTTGTTTGCTCAGCGAATCCATAGAAATGCAATAGGTGATATTTAGTGTTCTAGATGCTTCCATTCCTGTTAGCTCTATATGTGACATTGGCATGGGGACACACATACACATCAGCTGTTTCAGCTGTCAAAAGCATTGCTGACATGTGCTGTTTTATGATGTTTACAAGGGGTTAAGAAAATCTTCCTGTTGTGGAGAGAGCACATTATATTTCATGTTTATTTCTCCATTGATATTGGATTTACCTTAACTCCAAAGCCTTTAATTCAATACATAATTGTATTAGTTAATGTCTGTTATCTTATGATAAATCAATACTAAATTTATTCATGCAACTAATGCAATAGCTTTTTTAAGTAATGCAACTTTTTGATATATTTTTTGTAAACATAACCTGTTCAGTTTTGTCCTAAAATTTTGCTGGTTACTTTACTGCCTTGATCTGATATCCACATTTGGAGTGTTTGAAAAATGACTTAAAGATGGTAGTACAACAAAGTGAAACATCACAACATGAACATACTGTGTGTGTATGCGTGTTTCAGCATTAAGATCTTTGTAAGTGTGTGTGTGTGTGAGAGAGAGTATGTGTGTATGCATGCTTTCTGGTTTAGTGGCACTTAGTCACTACATGCGGTGGAGCAGCTGACTTTATAGGCTGTCAACACTCAAAGAGAAGGAGAGACTGTGTGTGTGCGTGTGTGTGTGTGTGAGAGAGATTGAGAGACAGACAGAGTGTATGTGTGTGTGTGTGTGTGTGTGTTTGTGTGTTCCCTTGTCATAAAAATAATCTACATGTACAAATCCTTTGAATGGCATCCTTGTATGAAATAGAAGATTGTGAAATGATGAGGGAAGTGACCTGGAGATCCCACTGGGATGAATTCCATGTTATGGTAGCTTCTGCATTCCAAGTTATGGTAGCTTCTGCATTCCAAAACAAGTAAGGTATGATAGGGCATGGAGGTGAAATAACAGTTTTAAATGTATTCTGTTATTCACACACAGACATGTGCATAAACAGAGGTCTTGTATATGCTCAATGTGTGTTTATCATAAACACAGACACATAGACAGACAGTAATAAGCCTTTACACAGTTAAAAAGAAATGCAAGCCAGTATCTCAAACAGACGGCATAGTTGTTTTAACTCTCAGAACAACTTGCAATCACCCTTTGTAGCTAAGCACCCTAAAGCACCACCTAATTCCTCCACCTTAATGTGTATCTCCTGATTTCTCATACTTTCCTTAGTTCAAAGCAAAAAAGGATGATGAGACGTTCCAGTTGAAAAACCTCAAATCACAGAAGAAAAAGAAGACTCCAGATGATTCAGGTGATTCTATCTTCTGATCAGATGATTCTATCTTCTGCCCGTGTGTACTGGACTGTCTGAACTCCTCGTCATCTGCTCCAGTCTGACCAGAGCAGATTGGCCACAATGCCACCAGACATATCTAAAACAAGCCAATATTAACAGGACACACTGTTTCTTTTACACTAGCATCTGTGATAGACGCACACATACATGTAGAATAGATGTATTTTCCGCTGGCTCTGTCTGTAGGGTCACACATCACTAAGCCGAGCTGAACTGGTCCTCAGGTGATCAGTGTTCCATGTTACTGCTCTGTTGGCCGCTCTCCTGCCTCCTACACCAGCTCAGTGTTCCCAGTGTAACTGGTCTCAGAGTACCGTTGACCACTGCTGCTCCGGCTCTCTGACCACTGTGCTATTAGCCTGGGTGAACCCAGACGAACCTGTTAGCAAAGTTGAATTTGACCTGCGGGTTAGTGTGGAAAGGAGCCCATTAAAATCTGTTTCCGATTCACCAAAAACCCAGGCAGGAACATGTATTTTCTTTGGAATTGAGTAAACAACTGCATTTAGAACCTCCTTATACAAGAAAGATATGAATGCTGTACTTCTAAAATGATTTGGTAAGACTTAAATGCACAAATTTAAGTTCAGTTTCACTACTAATGACACCCATGGACGCAGTAAAATGACAAGTTCAGTTTCATTACTAATGACACCCATGGACGCAGTGAAATGACAAGTTCAGTTTCACTACTAATGACACCCATGGACGCAGTGAAATGGCAAGTTCGGAAGCGGACATCAATGGGCTCCATTCCAGACAGACTTTCACATTTCAAATTTGCTAACAGGTTTGTCTGGGTTTACTGGGAACACGCCACCCAATGTCAGTAGTAATTATGTTCTTACCTTAACTTTCACGAGTTGAGTCATACCTCTCCCGTGTCGGTACGTGCACTCAAACGCTCTGGAGCGCGGCGCGAATGTGTTAGCTAGCGGGCTCAGGCGTAGCCATAGAGGGAGGAAGATAGCAGTAATTAAAAACATCCACGTTTTCCCTACTTAAATACAGTTGCATGAGTAGTTGATAAAAATGTGTAAGGCCAAGCGAATAAACAGGAGAACTACAATGTGTGGCGCAATAGCACTTGGGAGTACTTCGACCTAGCGTAGTAATATTAGTTAACACCTAATTGTACACCTAATCAACATAATAAAATGTCCCAAAAAATAGATACTTATTCCTACTTCGTTCCTGGCTTTCAGGTATCTGCAACTCTGTAGTGGACGAACCTGCAATGATTAAATAAATACATAAATAAATAAAACAAAAACTATGTTAAATGTGTCATGTCATATTAACAGGCTATGTAATTGAGTAAACAACTGCATACAAAACATACTGTAAATAATCATGCAAACATACCTGTATCTTGCTCGTTTTTCTCCTCCTCTGTCATTTTCTTCTTTCTGTTTTCGGCACCAGAGGGATACGTCCTTTTTTGTGACTTTTCTTAACATTACAGTCTCTTCCGATTTTTGAACTTGATGCAGTGTCTGCACGAATTGTCTATGCACCCGAGGTGTCTAGTTTATGCGCGTGACTCAAAGGCTGGCAGACACAGTGGAGGTAGGCAGGCATATTGATCATGAACTCAGAATTTTCTTGTCTTGAATTATTAATTGTTTCATTTATTCATTCATTGATGTCACTTGTTTACGTTATTTATTATGTAAAAAAAAAAAGAAAGAAACTCGAGCCGCTTAGTTCGCTTATAGACCTCTCCAGAATAAGTCCCGCCTCCGTAACTTCCGTATCCATCCAACTTTCTGGCGTTGATTGTCTATGGGAAATAACATGGCGTTTCGAAATATCATACCGGTAAAACATCTGTAGGTAGCGAAGTAGAAAAGGCTGGTGGGCAGATTGGCCTACACACTTCTGCCATCTAGTTTCCACTGGATTTTTTGATTGTCGGTGCCGTTTAAGTAGTATACTATAGACTATACTTCTTAAACGGTTAAAGAGTTTGACAGGTACGATCTTTCAAAACGCCATGTTATTTCCCATAGACATTTGACGACCGAAGGTTGGATGGATACGGAAGTTAGGAGGCGGGACTTATTCTGGAGAGGTCTATGCCTCGGGCCGGCCCTGAATTGTCTCACACTTACATTTCCTCAACTTCTGTCCTCTCATTGCTGTAGTCATTCCCGTGTCCTTGATGGCCATACAAATGTTTTGCTCAAACACATATGCCCAATGTCATAGTACATATTAAATATATTGTGCTTTGTGTGTGTGTGTGTGTATGTGTGTGTGTGTGCATTCTGTATGCTATTCTTCCCCAGATACTGCCCAGGCTCTGCTTTCAGAAGAGGTGCAAAAACTCAACAAAGAGAACTTCCAGTGTTCCTATGACGACTGCAATGATGCTGAAACTTCTCTCAGTGACTTCCAGGTCCAGGAGAGCAAAGAGACAGTGGAACTGGTCTCAGAGAAAGGCAAAGAGAAGAGAGAGACAGACGCACAGCTGGAACAACAGCTGTCTGAAGAGGTGCAAAAACTCAACCAAGAGAATTTCCAGTGTTCCTATGACGACCTCAGTGATGCTGAAGGTTCTCACAGTGACCTCCAACTCCTGGAAAGGAAAGAGACAGTGGACCTGGTCTCAGATACAGACAAAGAGAAGAGAGAGACAGACACACCGCTGGAAAAACAGCTTTCAGAAGTGGTGCAAAACCTCAACCAAGAGAACTTCCAGCGTTCCTATGACGACCACAATGATGCTGAAAGTTCTGTCAGTGACATGCAGCTCCAGGAGAGCAAAGAGACAGTGGACCTGGTCTCAGAGAAAGACAAAGAGAAGAGAGAGACAGACACACCGCTGGAAAAACAGCTTTCAGAAGTGGTGCAAAACCTCAACCAAGAGAACATCCAGTGTTCCTATGACGACCACAATGATGCTGAAAGTTCTGTCAGAGACATGCAGCTCCAGGAGAGCAAAGAGACAGTGGACCTGGTCTCAGAGAAAGACAAAGAGAGGAGAGAGACAGACACACCGCTGGAAAAACAGCTTTCAGAAGTGGTGCAAAACCTCAACCAAGAGAACTTCCAGTGTTCCTATGACGATGGCAATGATGCTGAAAGTTCTGTCAGTGACATGCAACTCCAGGAGAGGAAAGAGACAGTGGACCTGGTCTCAGAGAAAGACAAAGAGAGGAGAGAGACAGACGTACAGCTGGAACAACAGCTGTCTGAAGAGGTGCAAAACCTCCATTGTTCCTGTGACGATCTCGGTGATGCTGAAGGTTCTCACAGTGACCTCCAACTCCAGGAAAGGAGAGAGACAGTGGAACTGGTGTCAGAGAAAGACAAAGAGAAGAAAGAGATAGACACACCACTGGAAAAACAGCTTTCAGAAGTGGTGCAAAACCTCAACCAAGAGAACTTCCAGCGTTCCTATGACGACCACAATGATGCTGAAAGTTCTGTCAGTGACATGCAGCTCCGGGAGAGGAAAGAGACAGTGGACTTGGTCTCAGAGAAAGACAAAGAGAAGAGAGAGACAGACGCACCACTGGAAAAGAAGATCGAGAAACACGATCAAGAACCCGGGAAACATGAGTGCGAGACAGAGTTGGAAGAGGCCATGCAGAAACACGAAGCTGTAAAGGAGGAGGAGATCAAGAAAGAGGAGAGCAAAGATGTGGATCAGCCTCATACAGCGCTGCTTGGCAGCAGCCAAAGGTGCACTTAAGCGCTCAGACACAACCTACCACTACCACCCTGTACCTTTTACATCACACACTACCCTTCATAAGTTTAGGGTCACCTAGAGATGTACTTTTTTTCTTAACAAATGCAAATGGAGGATTCCTTGACGCAATTGAAGCAATTGTTTACTGTTTATTGTTTTCAATTGTACCCATTTACATACACACATTCAAGTCATACACACATGGAGTGCACTCTATGTACATTCCATGTTTTACTGAAATAGACACCAGAATGTGACATTTGCCCCCTGATAATTGAGTATGAGTGTGGGACTAGTGAGTGTGACTAGGACTGACTCCATAGGTAATGTGAGAGACTTACTGTACCTTGCGTCTGTGTTTTCCGTGTGTGCTTTGTGAAGCTCTGAGGCGATGCTGAGCTCTAAGCGTCACCTGTCCCAAGAATACCTGCAAAGAGAAGAACAGAAAAAGAGCCGGAAGGAGGAGAAAGAGGAGGAGGAGGAGGGGAAAGAGAAGAAAGAGGAAGAACAACAGGCAGCGGAGGTGAGGAATGAGGCGAAGACTGAAGAGGGGAAGAGCACTGCGGCGTCAGCGGGACCTCCGCATGTGGATGTGCAGGACGGGGAGGCGTCCACAGGGGAGTACATTATTGGTAAGCCCTGGCTCACACACACACACACACACACACACACACACACACACACACACACACACACACACACACAGCCACACACACACACACACACACACACACACACACACACACACACACACAGCCACACACATACACACAGTTGAACTTAAGTGATCCTGAAGAGTAGAATAAAAACTGTAAACCTGCAACAAAAGACAAAACAGGAGAACAATAATGAGCAAGATAAGAGATGAAGATGGAGGATCTGGATGATGATCATGCTCTCTTTTTTTTCTCCCTCTCTCTACCTCTCCCTCCATGTCCACCTCTCTCTCTACATCTTCCTTTCTCTACACCCCACTCTCTCTCTACCTCTCCTTTTCTATACCTCTCCCTCCATCTCCACCTCTCTCTCTACATCCCACTCTCTCTCTCCCTCTCCTCTCTATATCCCCTTCTCTACCTCTCCTTCTCTCTATCTCTCCTTCTCTTTACATCCCCCTCCTTCTCTACCTCTCCCCCCATCTCTTTACTTCAAGATTCCTCCCCGCCTCCTCCTGCCCCGTTTGAGCATCGGATTGTAACGACCAAAACACAGCAAATCAACGCTTTCTATACCATCAATTTGGATGAGATTCTTGGAGGGTACAACACATACAAACACACACACACACACACACACACACACACACACACACACACACACACACACACACATACACACATGCAAACACACACACACACACACACACACACACACACACACGTACAGTATCACTGTTAAATCTGCTTGCTTATTTTTAAATACATTTATTTTTCATATACTATATATCACAGACTCTACAGAGTTATATGAGTTATATATATATATATATATATAATATATATATGAGTATATGAGCTGATGGAACCACTGTGGCGCCTGTGAAATGATTCTGTTACATCAGGGGGCGTTTTGGCCAAGTTCACAAGTGTGTAGAGAAAGCCTCTGGTATGACGCTAGCTGCTAAGATCATCAAAGCAAGGAGTCAGAAAGAGAAGGTAAGTGTTTGTGTGTGTGTGTGTTTGTGTGTGTGTGTGTGTGTGTGTGTGTGTGTGTGTGTGTGTGTGTGTGTGTGTGTGTGTATGTGTGTGTGTGTCATGTTCTTGCATCACTTGTAAGAAAATCTATACTATTTTAAGTGCAGAGAATTGTAAATTTTATATGGTGAAATGTTTATCACTTTTCTGTGTGTGTGTGCGCGCACATGTGTGCCTGTGTGTGTGTGTGTGTGTGTGGGCACGTACATGTGCAGGACGATGTAAAGAATGAAATTCAGGTGATGAATCAGCTGGACCATGCTAATCTTATCCAACTCTACGCTGCCTTTGAGTCCCGTTATGGCATCACTCTTGTACTTGAATAGTGAGTACCTCACACACACACACACACACACACACACACACACACACACACACACACACACACACACACACACACACACACACACACACCCACACACACACACACACACAAATATACAGGCACGCATGTGAGGGGCCACAGCTTGCATATACACATGTAAAACCTCAGTCCTTCCACAGACTGTTCTGAAAGCCTAACTCCAGTAATAAAGACAATTGGTTTTAAACTTTCAACGTACTATTATGGTGTGTGTGTGTGTGTGTGTGTGTGTGTGTGTGTGTGCAGTGTGGAAGGAGGGGAGCTCTTTGACAGGATCATTGATGACAGCTGTAATGTGACAGAGCTGGACACAGTGCTCTTCATCAGGCAGATCAGTGAAGGACTACAGTACATGCATAGAATGTACATCCTGCATCTAGACCTGAAGGTACATCTCTCCCTGCACACGCCCACACACACACACACACCACACACACACACACACACACACACACACACACACACACACACACACACAAACATACATACACACACATGCACACACATACACACATGCACACACACACCACACACACGCACACATACACACACACATACCAAGAAGCTCTCTTCACATTCACATACTCAGTGTGCATGTAAAGATACACACACAAAGCAAAGCAAATGTCCTGCTTCTGTCTGGGTCAGAATAAAGTCACTGTGTGCAATCAAGACCTACTTGTGTCTATACTGTGTACATTGTATTTGCATTCCCTCTCAACATTTTGTACTCCCTTCCTTGTACTTCCTAATGCAAGTATTCGCCTTATTCATCCGGCGGCCAGAACGAGGCTACATGGTACACTTGCCATCACACTTCAGTCCAGCAAATGGTGGTAATGCACTCCGTTTGCAAACTACCAAAAGAAAAAAGCTCACAGAAAAAGAAGAAGGGTTCACTGGCCTGCCCGAGTCATAGACATTAGAGAGCTAGATACCGCACTAGGCTTGAGTTCTATTAGGTAGCATATGTAAACGTGGCTGCCATATTGCCGGGGGCAGCACGTTTACTGTCTATGGGCAACACTTTGCGAATTGCAAAGTAACACAAATATATTGTACAGGAAACCAAAATTATTTTGTATGCCCTCAGGACATATGTGAGTGACACTTTGTGAGGTTTTTAGAAACACGGCCAAAAAAAAATGCTCAATGGTCTCTTGAAAATAACAATAGGCCATCATAAGGATTACATAATCCACTGCTATCAATTTCATTTCTGATGCCAGGGTGTCCGCAGGGTTGTAAAAGGTATTAAAAGGTAGTAAATGAAATTAGGCAAATTTAAGGCCATTTAAAAGTATTAAAAAGTAATAAACGTCATCTGATGAGGTATTAAATTTTCGAACCACTAACTATGAGGTTTTCCATTTGTGTTAAAGGGACACCAGGCAAGCCTGATGCTTTTTCTCTACGAAACTCCCCCTCGCTCGGTCTGAAGCTCTTTTCTTTTCTTAGCATCTTCCGTCAAGGGTTTTCGCTGCTTCTTCGCCGGCTCTGCCATTATACACACGTTTGCAACAATCTCTAGCGTTTCGTTAGCCTGCCTCTGTGCTGTAAACTGATCCTGCTTCGGTCGGCGGGTAGGATACACCGAACTTGCAATTGGGATATTCTTCCTACAGGCAGTAGGGGCGGGCGAGAGAGCCTTCATTCGCCCCGTAATGAGTCATTTAACCATATACCGACTTACAAAGATGATTAATTAACACGAAAACGTTGCCTGGTGTCCCTTTAAGTGCAGGCCCAGGCCCCTATCTCCTAAAATTCGCATTTATATCATATTAATTATATGTGCGAGTAGGACCTGAGCGATATGTCAGTGTGCGTTCGCGCCGCGCCCCCTCAAACTGGATATACGGCTGGCTTGCTGCCAAACTTGTAGACGAAGTCATGGGAAAATGTAGTTTTTCAGAAATTTGGTTAGAGGACTCGAGATTCAAAGACTGGCTTAGGCTAGTTGGCAACAGCCAAGAGGCTTACGGCCACGTCTGTAAAAAAAAAAGACCATAAATGTCACCTGGATGGGAGTGAATGCCGTTAGGTCACATAGTCTACTAGCCAGCAAACAAGAATGTGCGGACGTAGTCAGAGGTGGAAGAGTCGACTGCCTGGCTCAGTGGCTCATCGGCCACGTAGGGTTACTGTCTCTCCACATAAATATGCGTCATTGAGGCTTAATCAAAGCTATCAGTATGTCTACGCTACCAGTTGTCATTGTCATCCAAAAAAGTAATCATTTGCGCCATCGCGTTTTCAATGACACAGGCTGTAAGAGCAGCAGACATAGCCTAAACTAGGCCTAGATACAGTATCACAATAACCCCTTTTCAAATTAAAAGTCCCCATGAAGGCAGAAGGCCTTTTCATTCAAACAAATATATAATTAAATGAAAGGGGAAAAAGCAAGAATATAACATGTAAACAGATGTACATGTTTTAAGGGGTTATTTGCAATGAGCTACCCCTGCCTTGACTACAGAATAGAGGTAAAACATAGGCCTGACAGTGTTGCTTTGTTTAGGCTATAAGATAAGGTTTAGCCTATAAGATTTAGCATTTTCTACCCTCAGTAAATGTCATGTTAAGGTTAGTTTAACAGGTGTGAACTTTACATTATTCAAAGTCTGCTCAGGACCTATAGGCTTACTCCCTTTATGTAGTATGTGATGAGATCAAAGTCCCAATAGACTTGCTAAAAATGTGTTGAATATAACAACCTGTGTAGGTTTTTATAGGCTGTATTGTAATATGCTATCAATATATTATAATATAATATATTTTAAGTCAATGTATCAATTAGTTTCCACAAAAGTCCCCAGAAGTCATCATTTAAGGGGTTATTTTTAAAAATGTTCGTCACGGGGAGCATGCAGGCCCAAAAGTATTTTATCACATAGGCCCACATTCTCCAGCAGCACCCAATCAATAATTAGTATTTTTGTAAAATGTGACCAACTATTTTTGAATGTGATACCTTGACTGGCAAAGTATACGAGACAGCAAGGGTGTGTGTGTGTGTGTGTGTGTGTGTGTGTGTGTGTGTGTACTGCGTATGGTCGTGGGCCTATTTAGAATAAAAGTCCAGTAAATCTTTTCTGATTTTCATTTGTCATTTTGTCTTGATTGAGATAGAGTTTAGTGCTGGAGAAGTGGTGTGTGCTCTTCCTACACAATGAAATAACTTTTTATCTTGGGTTAGGATTAAATAACAAACAATTGCGTATAGGCCAGTGTTTTTATTGAAGCAAAAAGGAACAAAGTATCCAGGAACTATAATAATAGATACTTGATTTTAATTGTAAGCATTGCTACACTTTCTTACTCAGAAAGTTAAGTAACAAAATGACAGTAATCCGTTACTTTATAATTAGTTACCCCTAACACTGAATTTCGAAAGGTTGCCGCTAGTTGCAAGTCATGTTGGTATTAAAAAATGTTGTGAAGGTATTAAAAAAGGTATTAAAAGGTATTAAATTCAACTTAAGAATTTCTGTATATACCCTGGATGCTGTTACCACACCAGAAGCACATTTTATCAAGGGTGGTCTCGTTTGACTTTTTGACTGTAGATGTGTATGGATCAACAACGCAGTCATACAAATGGTCAGACACAGCTTGTGCTGCTAATCTGTTGTCTAAAGATGGTGATATTTTTTCCTCTTAGCCAGAGAACATTCTGTGTGTGAGCAGGGAGACAAACAAGATCAAAATCATTGACTTCGGCCTTGCCAGGAGGTAAGACTGACGCTTACCACAAATTCACACTTCTTACTGTGTGTGTGTGTGTGTGTGTGTGTGTGTGAGTGAATGAGTGAGTGAGAGTGGTGTGTGTGTGTGTGTTTGTGTACACACAGTGGTAGAGCCTGGTCACTGCCAATGGGCCAGTCTTGTAATAAACAGCCCATATGAAATAAAACTGTATGATTCATAAACAGGTACCATATGTCTCCTTACTTAAATTGGGCAGAACTACACTCTCTGTTATAGATTAAAGACCAATGCATGTCATATATAACATCAGACTGTTTATGGCTACTTCCATATTAAAAGCAACACATACATCTTATAAGGGATTTTTTGGTGATATACTGTAAGTATATGAAGGTGAAGTATATGGGTGATATAATAATTGTATAGCTTCTGAGAAATTATGTAGAAACATTTAAAAAATGAACAAACACTCTACTTTCCATAAAGAAAGGACCAAAAATGTTGTTTATAATTTCCCTGTAGCATACTATTGTGCAGCCAAAAATCATCCCAGTTTTGTTTGTCCTATTTTAAACAAGGCTACATTGACTGCATTGGAGCGCCTTGTAAAATAACAAAACATTATCATGGCTATTCCATGATATGGATACAACCACGTTACTTATCGTTAAAACTAGCCATTTGTGGGTTGGTTCGGGTTCGGGTTGATGTTTAATGCATATTTTGTGGGGTCAGGTAGGGTGGATAGGATCTCCAAAATGGGTCGGGTGGGTGTGGGTCATAAAAAAAACGAATAACCTGTGCATCACTAGACTAACTCTTATCTCTGAACCAGGCAGGGCATCAATCGACAGCCAACACCCAAGAAATGTAGGATATGACTCAGGGCATTTCCTGGAATGTTCTGTTAGTATATGCAAAACACATGAAGTTTTAGTTGTATGTCAGGACATATATGACTGTTTGTACATGAATATGTATTACATGTGGTTACTAGTAGTGGGGGGCCTTAAGCACATTTTTGCGCAAATTCTTCTAAAAGCGCATAATTTGGCACAAATGTAGCTTAGGTCATACTGAAATGATTTAACTAGGGCGCCGGAGTCAATGACCCTTGGGGTCAAGATGGCGGCCAAATCCAATATGGCTGCTGCCCGAAAAGGCTATAACTTTTGAACCACATGAGTTACAAATGTAAACTTGATATCTTTTTCAGCTTAATTGATCATGGGAAACACATAGCAATGTTAATATTTATGACCCAGTACATCTGGACCCCTTATTCCTTTAATTCCAATATGGCCACTGTCCAAAAAAGCAGTAGTTGGGGGCCTTACACCCCATTGTTCGTGCAAATTCATCTACAAACACGAAATTGACACAGATGTAGCTGAGGGCATAATGAAATGATTTATCCAGGGCATCCAAGCGACCATTAGATTCAACATTAGATTTGGCCGCCGCCTGAAAGGGATTTAGCTATACATAGCTTTTGAGCCAGATGAGATACAAATACAAACTTGATGTCTATTTAAATTTTTTGACCATGGAAAACCCATAGGAATACTTACATTTATGATTGAGTATATCAGGACCCCCCAAATTCCTTAAATTCAATTCGGCCCCTGTCCAAAAAAGTGTTTTGGCTACAAATTTTGAACCAAATGCGCTACAAATGAGGATGTGGTGTCTATTCTATGTTTATTGACCACAAGAAGTCCATTGGCATATTTATATTTATGTTTGTCATATTTATATTTATGCTTAGGTCTGTAATCCGTATTCTTTTTAAGACTGTGGTTGAAAATATTTTTTTACCACAACTTTAAAGGTTTTTCTCAATGTTGATTCATTTCCTTATAAAAGTGAAATGCTTTCAGTGCACCACAGATGAATACATTTGTGTAATTATAAGTGTAATCACATAAGAAAGAATAAGACACAATTATTATTGCAAGGCAATATTTATATTATGGCAAATTGTTAAAAGAACAATATAGTCGATTTGTCCAAAACTCTGCTTCACAACTGCATAACAAAAAAAAGCAATAACATAAAAACAACAGTGAATTCTCATTATCACTCACGATCACCAGATCACTCATTGTCTCCACCATCATTGTTTGTACAAGCACCCTCACATGCATATAGAAGTGCAACGAACTCCAGCTTTACAGCACTTGCAGTGCTCTCTATTTTCAATTTCAATTCAATTGTGCTTATAGAGTGCCAAAACATTACACATGTATCATGGCGCTTTACAAAGTGTAGACAATCAGAGAAAGGAAAGAAAAGAAAAGAAAAGAAGGCCCATGGGTAACAGGGGGGAGGAAAAACTCCCTAGAATTGGAGATACATATAGGAAGCAACCTCGAGCAGATCCACGACTCAAGGGCCTGATCCATCTGCCTAGGGTCAAATACAGGACAGTAAGGTCTGTATACATGACAAATGCATATGATAGGCAGGTGTAGAGAATAGGACATGGTGTTTAAAGCCACCTGAGGTGAAAGTTACAAGAGTTGGGATGATTACATATCCGGTATGATAATGCATTAATCCTAATTTAATGTCAGAAAGTTCAAATAGTCCAGCGTTGGAATTGTCCAGGGGGAAAGGAGTTGTCAAGGCATGTGGTGGGTCGGCAGTATGGGCCAGGAATCTAGGCAGAGTTGTCATAGGCGGGTGATGGGTCGCTACATGTAGGCTGTACATGTAGGCTGTACAGAGCCTCTCTACATGCTATCTTGCAACCACAGTGGAGAATGGTGCAGGCTTTACTGGCATCTCCGAGATTAGTTCTGTAAGGTTCCCAAGTCTTGCTCATAGAGTCCCGATACCATCCCCATGCATTGGACTCTGGGATGTCTTGCGGGACAGTGGTTGCCTGATTCCAGTAAAAGCTCGCCTGCAGCAGTGCTCTTTTGATGTGCTGAATCAGTGCAGCTTGGGTGGGAGGCAGGTTCTCGAGAGACTTGGTACCATTCGAGAAAAGGTGATGTCTAGCTTCATCTAAGCCACTGGAACCACAGTTCTTGCTGTACATGATGACGACCATACGCTCCAGTTTTTGGACATGGACGTTATTGTTGATCTGTTCAGGGTCCCAGAAAAGGGTAACCAGGGATTCTGTGAGATCTGGTGTTGCCTCCCAAGCTGCCCAGGCACTCGTTTTCTCATGGCCCAGGAAGGCTGAGGTTGTGTCACAGCCTGTTAAAGCGTGGACGAGTGGTAAGGCCAGTGACTTCTGGGGACCTAGATCCTTGCTGATTTCGTGAGCAGGAATGTCCTTGGAGTTCTCCCATCTACTTTATTTCTTGATCCGGTTCCTCTGCGTTGGTGAGTTTGTGCTTTGAGGTTCTCCTCTGGATATGTATCAAACACAATATCCAGTCGCGTGACAGATTCATAGCTCATGTGTAGCTCACGAACTTGACACTCTGCTATCCTCCATCCCTGAGCATGACTGTCCGCTTCTTGTTCTCGGTGATATGAACATCCACTTAGATGCCCCAGGCTTAGCGGACTTTTTGGCCCTGGTCCACCTTTGACCTCAAACTGGTTCAAAGCCCCACCGACTCACAAAGCTGGCAAAGAGCTTGACTTGATCTTCACTGAACTGCAGCACAGACACCCTCATGGTGACGCCCTCCATCTTTCTGACCACTTCTTCATCCAGTTCAACGTCAGCCTGTCAGAACAGCCTCCGGCTCCTCAGCCGATGGTCACGCGTCCGCCGCCACATCCGGAACCTGTCTCCAACGCTTCTCCTCTGTGGTTGCCTCCGGTCTACCTCCACTCAACACCTTCTCCTCTCTGGAGGTTAATGAAGCCACTGACTCGCTCTGCTCCACACTGACCTCAGTCTGGACGAAGCTGTGCCCTCTTACCACAAGGCCAGCTCGATCCAAACATTCTCATCCATGGCTAAATGATACCCTCCGATCATGCGCAGCACCAAACTCAGAGCCGCTGGAGAGGAAATGGAATCAAATACAAAGTAGCTGGACGACCTCAAAACTACCAGACACTCCTGACCTCCTTCTCAGCCAGCATCACTGCTGCTAAGACTGCTTTCTACCATGACAAAATCAACAGCTACAGACACTTTCGAAAACTTTTCTCAACCTTCAAATCGCTACTCAACCCTCAGCTGCCTCCTCCTCCATCCAGCCTTACTGCAGATACCCTCGCCTCATTTTTTACAAACAAAGTGGCGGCAATCAGCAGTCAATTCTCTACATGCCCACTCAACGATCTGACTCAGATACCGCCTCCTACAACCTCTAGGGACTGCTGGAACATCTTTTTCAGCATTCACGCCTCTCTCCGAGTGAAGTGTCCAGACTCCTGACATGCAGCCGTCCTACCACATGCTCGCTGGACCCTATACCTACGAGCCTACTTCAGTCCATCAGCCCGACCATCGCTCCAGCTATCACACATGTGATCAATGCCTCGCTAACCTCCGGCACATTTCCAACAGTGTTCAAAATGGCCCGGTAACACCGTTACTTTAAGAAAGCTTCTCTCAACCCTGCTCAAGTTGAGAACTACCGCCCTGTCTCACTACTGCCTTTCCTATCCAAAGGCATTGAACGAAGCAGTCTCCAAACAGGTCTCTGACTTCCTTTCACAGAACAACCTTCTGGATCCAAATCAGTCTGGGTTCAAAAGCGGCCACTCTACCGAAACGGCTCTGCTGTCTGTAACAGAAGCCTTAAAGAAGCCAGGGCGACCGCTTCGGTCATCAGTACTCATTCTGCTTGACTTATCGGGTTGCCTTTGACACGTTAATCACCGTATCCTTCTCTCTATACTCGCTGACATGGGAATCTCCGGTTCTGCTCTCTCCTGGTTTGAATCCTACCTCACAGGGCGCTTCGTTTAACGTATCATGGCTTGGTCAGCTATCCGCACCTCACCATCTCACCACAGGGGTCCCCCAGGGCTCAGTGCTGGGCCCCCTCCTCTTTGCTATCTACACCACCTCCTTGGGACAGATTATCCGTTCGCACGGCTTCTCATACCACTGCTATGCAGGCGACACACAGCTCTATCTGTCCTTTCCACCTGACGACCCCCTGGTTTCAACACGGATCTCGGATTGCCTTTCAGACATAGCTACATGGATGAAGGCACACCACCTCCAGCTGAACCTCTCAAAGACTGAACTGCTGGTCATCCCAGCTAAACCTACCATACACCACGACATCAACATCAAATTTGACTCCCTGTTTGTTTCACCGACCAGGACTGCAAGAAATCTAGGAGTTGTTCTTGACAACCAACTAAACTTCTCAGATCATGTTGCCTCAGTCAAGCCCGGTCATGCCGTTTCGCACTCTACAACATCACGGAAAATCAGGACTTACTTGACTCAAGATGCTACCCAACTTCTGGTTCAGGCAATAGTCATCTCACGACTCGACTACTGCAATGCCCTCCTGACAGGTCTCCCAGCCCTGCGCAGTGAAACCACTTCAGATGATCCAGAACGGCGGCGGCTGGTCTACAACCAACCCAAAAGGGCACATGTTACCCGCTGCTCATCCAGCTACACTGGCTACCTATGGCGGCCCGCATCAAATTCAAGTCTCTAACGCTTGCCTACAAAGTAGTCTCCGGTTCTGCTCCCACCTACTTGAATGCCCTCATACAGACTTACACTACCTCCAGACCGCTCGCGCTCCTCTGACGAACGACGCCTAGCTCTACCACCCGCGCTCAAGCCAATCCAAACTTTTTCATCTGTTGTTCCTCGTTGGTGGAACACACTGCCAGTTCCTACAAGGGCAGGGACATCCTTTTCCACTTTCAAAAAACTCCTGAAGACCCAGCTCTTTAGAGAACATCTACTCTCATAGCAACACTTACAACAAATCTTACTGATCCTAGCACTCACCAGCCGTTTTAAACTGACAAGTAACTGTTAAAAACAGCACTCACCGACGCACTTATTCTTACTGTACTCTAATGTTTTTTTAAACTGTCCTAAAATTGTGAGAATTGTTCTAAAACTTACTGTTTGCCATGTTAGTCGCTTTGGTTAAAAAAGCGTCAGCCAAATGTAATGTAATGTAATGTAATGTGTGACCGCACAAACCCAGCAATACTACTAAACATGATGAATTATGCCATGTCTGCATCAGGCCTGGACTGAAGTGAAAGGAACAGTTGTGTGATGAGTGTCATGTTTTGCTTCTAAATACCATTAGTTGTTTTGTGCTTGGCTTTTGTGTCAGGTCAGTTGGCAAATGTCAGTATGTTTGCCCGAGGAATCATATCAGTATAAGTATAAGTATATACTCTTTTGAAATTTGGTCTCTGCATTTATCCCAATCCGTGAATTAGTGAAACACACTCAGCACACAGTGAACACACAGTGAGGTGAAGCACACACTAATCCCGGCGCAGTGAGCTGCCTGCAACAACAGCGGCGCTCGGGGAGCAGTGAGGGGTTAGGTGCCTTGCTCAAGGGCACTTCAGCGGTGCCTACTGGTCGGGGTTCGAACCGACAACCCTCCGGTTACAAGTCTGAAGCGCTAACCAGTAGGCCACGGCTGCCCTAAAACTCTGATACAGGCTTGGTGACCTTGTCAAGTCGCTGCTCTACATTGGCAGTAGGGCTACACCAACTTTGTGAGCAGTAGTGAGCAAATCAGCCACTTCTCTTTCCATAATATCTTGAGTGTCAAGTGCTATGAGGTCATGATTCGTTGATAAGAAGGGATTTCCAAGGGTTTCCATAACCGGTAAAATTTAACATCGTTCCTGAACATGCCTCTTCTTTATGATGATGATGATGATGAGCTGCTATCATACACAGCTTGAAACTCTTGTACTAATTCTGGCACAGTCAGGCCCTGCCAGCATGAGGGCTTCAGGGTTTTCATAAAGTTGCCCAAATCTACTGTATGCTGGAATTCTGACTCTCCCTCATATATGCCTTCCCTACATTCTCAATTTTAAAATTGGTGAGAATATTTGGAAAGTAGAAATTATCAGGTAGTTGCTTTCTTGTAAATGCAAATGTAGGATCTAAACATAGGCAATCACAAACGTAAGCATTCCTGTGTGTTTGTCATGGTAAAAAAAAAATAAATAGACATTACGTTTTCATCTTTAACGCATTTGGTTCAAAGGTTGTAGTCAAAAACCCTTTTTTGGAAAGTAGCCATATTGGATATGGGGACTTTGAGGATCCATATATACACAATCATAAATATAAATATTTAGAGATTGGCATGGTGTGTGTTTTTTGTTAGCCTATTAGCTGGTTTGATTTGCATCAAACTCAATGAGCATCAAACCAGCTAATAGGCTAACTGAAAAACACACCATGCCAATCTCTAGGTATGGTGAAGGGTATGTGATGATGTGGGGATATTTTAATTCCAAAAGCCAAGGGAACTTTAGCAAGATGCACAGTATCCTGGATCCATGAAATAAGTGGCCTTTAAAAATAAAAAATCTGACTGCCTCTATGGGAATTTAACATAGGGGTCAAATACTTATTGCCCCTGTAATTTAAGGGAAAAAAAATATTTATTTACGATACATTTTTCATTCACTAAGAAAATTGGTGTCCTTAAAGGTTGGATTTTTACTTACTTTTTAATTAAGGCATTAAGATCAAACTTTAGCATGGGTTCAAATACTTATTCTCCCCACTGTATCAATTATACATTTGTATCTCATCTGGTTCAAAATATGCAGCTAAATCCCTTTTCAGGTGGCGGATTTGGCTGCCATCTTGGTCTCAGAGATCACTAACTCGGGCGCCCTGGCTAAATCATTTCAGTATGCCCTCAGCTGTATCCGTGCCAAATTTGGTGCTTGTAGATAAATTGGCGCAAACAATGGGGTGTAACTACAGTCAAAACTGCTTTTTTGGACAGCGGCCATATTGGAATTGGAGGATTAAGTGGTCCAGATATACTGGGTCATAAATATAAACATTCCTATGTGTTTCCCATGATCAATTAAGTTGAAAAAGACATCAAGTTTGTATTTGTAGCTCATGTGGTTCAAAAGTTATAGAAACCTTTTCAGGTAGCGGCCATATTGGATTTGGCCGCCATCTTGGCCCTGAGGGTCTCTGGCTCCGGTGCCCTAGCTAAATCATTTCAGTATAACTTGAGCTACATCTGTGCCAAATTTGGCGCTTTTAGAAGAATTTGCGCGAAATGACCAATTTATGTGCTTAAGGCCCCCCACTATAGAGCCATATATGTTCCTTGCATTGTTCTATTAGGACAGATAAGAATCATGTGTTTTTAACAGGACTTTGATATGGGAGTGACAAACAGGTGAACAGTCTTGAAATATATTCACACTCGCACATTCCTGCTGTACTTGCTGCTCATCTCAGACTCAAAAGGCTAAACAAAGAGCAAAAAACTAAGAGCAAAAACAAAGAGCACCTCATCAGAAAGGTTAAACAAAAAGTAAACAGAGAATTAGAACCCGGGGATCATCTCTGTGTGTGTCTATCCTTCTGGCACTACAGGTCTGTTCTGCCAGTCCTGTATGGTTGGTTGTTTCAGTACTTTTGTTCTTAATATTCAAGATTCCCCCCTCCCTCTATCTCTCTCTCTCTCTTACACACACACACACACACACACAAACACACACACACACACACACACACACATATTCTCGCATTCTTTATCTCTTTCTCAGGTATAAACCAAGAGAGAAGTTGAGAGTAAACTTTGGCACACCAGAGTTTTTGGCTCCGGAAGTTATTAATTACGATTTTGTCTCCTTCCCCACGGACATGTGGAGCCTTGGAGTGATTACATATATGCTGTAAGCGCACACACACACACACACACACACACACACACACAAACATATACAGGTATATACACTACTGTTTCTGTGTTGCTGTCCTCATACTTGATACTTGTTTTATCTTGTGGTGTGTTTTAAAACTAGCATATGACTGTACTGAAATAAAGATAACACTTGACTCTTGACATGACTCTTAAAGGTGCCATGTGTAAGAATTGAGGTAAAAATATCCAAAAAATGAGCTACACGCATCAAAAGAATGAGAAGAAATAAGGCTGATGTTGTCATTAAAAAAATGACAATGTATAGTGCTGAAGAGATATCAACCTGAATTAGCATGCTAAATCACTAGCCACAGCCCGACAAGTGTCATAATACCAGTTTCGACCATGGGAGGCAGTATGCGGGTAACATAAGCGCCAGCCAAACTGCAATACACGTGTCTCGGTTGTTACTCTAGGGTAGACCAACTCACTTTCTGGAGGTATACTGCCCCATCTTTTATGGAATGTGGAGTATGAATTGATTTTTTGGCAGACATTACACATGGCACCTTTAAAGTAGACACTGGATTAACAATCTAGAAGACATTTACTGATTTAAACACAAAATCTACATAAGCATGAGCTACACAATATCTGTAAAAGTGAATTGAATTAACTAATAGAAAATGAAGTGTCCTGGAGCCAAATGGGAAAAGGACAACAGTAGCACAGAGATATTCACCCCTTGCAGACACGTGACTTAAGTCACCTGACGGCTCCATGCTGGACGGCAAAAAGATGGGAGACGGACTACATTATGTCATAAAGATTATGATGAACTGAACACCATTACTATAACATCTTTGTAGTTCAATGTATTGCTGTTTGGGGTCTGATAGTCAAAGAAGATGCCAGTGGTGTTGTTAGATGAAATGGGTCATGATCGCAAATGTAAAGTTATTAAAACTGATGGTAACAGCAAGGGGAGATAACGTTACGTTAGGCTACTGTAATTAACATTATGGTAAATGAACACCCATAAGTATTTCTGGACTAAAATATTGCAAAGCGATTTGGTTACTTTATTTGTCTTGCTTTTATCAGTTGTAACATAGTCAAAACGTTAAGAATGTCATATCAGAACATGAAATAATAACTAGCTGCCACACTTAGAAGCTAGCTATTCTAGCTAACGTTTATCGTAGCTCATAGTGCTAGGGCTAATGTAACTTGTCAGTTTGTACGTTGCCCAGCGAATAAACTTACTTCTTACATGTCTTAAGTTAAAGAATTGAAAGAAATAGGAAATTTAAAAAAAACTTGAACTGTATTATCTGTTTACATTCAGATCTTGCCAAAGACTTTGCCTAAGTGCTATCTGCCGTCCTGTTCAGTCTATGGTTGCTATAGCAACCGCTGCTGTGCTTCATACACTGAGAAGATAAGCATGCAATTGTGGTTTAAATACTCCCGAAACACAAAGAAAACAAACCAAAATATATCTATGCAAAAACATGGGATGTTGTTGTATTCCAAACAATAAGCCAACAGTCGTGGAAGGGCATTACTACGGTTAAATCTGTAGAATTCTGGGGTATTCTTACTGTATTCTGATGTGTTCATATGTTACATCTGTGTGTAGTATACAACAGGGAGAGGTCCATATTATTGTACATAACTGTGCCTTAGGCCTGTGTACCAGCAGGAAGGTCATACAGGCCGATGTTTAGGAACATCCGAGGAACATCGGTGATAACATGGGCCGAGGGAGACAGCATGTCTGCCTATTCAGGCTAGTATCTCCATCTGGCCAGGGCCGGGTTTTGTACACTGGTTGGCACCTGCCACGTTGGCATGATTGACGTTTGTATGTTTTAGTATAACAGGCTTTGTCTTAGGTTTTGACACGGAGACGGATCGAGGAAGCAACCCAAGGAGCATGTTCTGTCGGAAGGCTCAGCAGCCGCTTCTAATAACCACAACTGTTAGACTCTGCACAGTTTTACTGTTTGAGACTTAGCCTGTGTTCTGTTATTCATTGTTGTACCATCTACAATAAATCATCATCTAATCGCCGATCCTGATCCCGCCGTCAAGCTTTATTGACCATCTTCAATACAGACATTAGAACTAAAACACAACGCAACAACCAGAGAATCCAACAAATCTCACTATAATCTCCTAGCTGTGCGTTATGTCCCATTACAACCCATTGATTTGATTCGTGTTCTTGCCGTCCACTAGGCTATTTTGCTGTGGCGCGAACAAAACGTGACGTCACTTGCAAGGGGTGAATATGATATTCAAGGCTGAAGTCTGGCAGGGACCGCTTAAGACCTGACCAAGGCCTCTTAATGGCTAGACACAGCAAAGCCTTAGGTCAGTACTACCCAGGAGACAAAAGACAAAATATGTTAGAGTTCTCTCATACACATTGTGGAAAACACATGCATGATGGATCATAGTGACAATTCTAATAGAGAGGAAGCGTACATAGTTAAAGCAATTGTGTTTAACACTTACTGTAGCCTACTTAAACTTTTTAAATTACATGTGAATATTTACCTAATATCATACAGTATGCACACATACCCACTGCAAAAATCAGTTCACTCGTATATGTGTATTTCTTTGTATGTGTGTGTGTGTGTGTGTCACCATTGCCCAGGCTGAGTGGTCTGTCTCCATTCCTGGGGGACGATGACCATGAGACTCTGAACAACATCCTGGCCTGTCAGTGGAGCTTTGAGGTGGCTGAATTTGCACAGACCTCAGACGAGGCAAAAGACTTCATCACTCGACTGCTGGTCAAGAGCAAGTGGTGAGTGTGTGTGTGTGTGTGTGTGTGTGTGTGTGTGTGTGTGTGTGTGTGTATGTGTGTGTGTGTGTGTACAGGTGCTGGTCATATAATTAGAATATCATCAAAAAGTTGATTTATGTTAGTAATTTCATTCAAAAAGTGAAACTTGTATATTACATTCATTCATTACACACAGATATGTTTCAAATATTTATTTATTTTAATTTGGGGCCTGAGAGACAATTTAAAGGCCTTTGCAGGTGTTTTGAGTTAATTAGCTGATTAGAGTGTGGCACCAGGTGTGTTCAATATTGAACCTTTTCACATTATTCAAATTTTCTGAGATACTGAATTTGGGGTTTTCATTAGTTGTCAGTTATAATCATCAAAATTAAAAGAAATAAACACTTGAAATCTATCAGTCTGTGTGGAATAAATGTATACATTATACAATCCATTTTTTGATGATATTCTAATTATATGACCAGCACCTGTATATATGTATGTGTATGTGTATGGATGTGTGTTTGTATGTTTGTGTGTGTGTGTGTGTGTGTGTGTGTGTGTGTGTGTGTGTGTGTGTAGATGTGTTTCACACACAAAGATTTGTGTTTTGTAGCTGGAGGATGAGTGCGTCTCAGTCTCTTAAGCACCCCTGGCTCTCAGACCGTGGACTTCATTACCGTCTGTATGAGAGGGTGAGACACACTGCAACAGGGTTACCCATTCTACTCACACAACAGGTTTTAGACATGTCCCTGCCCCCAGAAACTCACCTGATTCACCTGGTTTCTCTTTCAGCAAAAGCAACTGGATTTGTCCAAAGACACACCTCCACCACCAGCCCCTGAAAGCTAAGCAGGTGAAACACAACACACACACACACACACACACACACACACACACGGTTTCCGTTATCCGGTAATTGCCGGACATTGGCCGAAAAAAAAAATGAAATGTCCGACAAAATTAAATCTCTCCGGTCAAATTGTTTGATTGAAATTGGCTAATAATCCTATCCTGGAAATCCAGAGTTCTCGCAAGAGAACTCTGGCGATGAACAATGATGCACGTTACTTTTACCCCTTGCATTCCGTGGAACCAATCAAATCGTATCTGATATAGGCGGGCCAGAGTCGAGCTAAACTGATGACGACAGCGCTGCAACGTTGGAAACATTAATCGTAATGTTATCCATTGCGTCGAAGTCTGGAATCATTCAGAGTAAACATTGGTCTAGTGTTCCAATTGTGTGCAGTGAGATTTTCAAATGCATGCTTGTTGCCGCCCCTCGAGTCGGGCCATTACATTGTCTGTGGCCAGACCCTTAATCTTTCAGGGTCTGGACTTTCCAGGCTATAATAATCCCGTCCCCCTAAGACAATCTGAATTTGAGAATAAGCCTAAAATGTAGGCCTATAGGCTACTAAAGCAAGAATACATCCTTTGGCTATGTTTTAGAGCAGTGGTCCCCAAACTTTTTCTTCCGAGGGCCAGCTCACTATGCCTGGCTCTAAGAGAGGGCCAGAGACTCAGAGTATATCAGTAACCATAAATAGCTTAGTGCTGTGAACAACAGCAGTCTACCTTAGTTGAATATTCCATTACATTTAATCTAGGCTATTGCAATTTAATACCATTGTTAGCTGTGTTTATATTTCCATCATGCCATATCAGTGTAAAATGTAGCTCAAATGAAATAATACTAATAAAAAGACTTTAGCATTCCCAAAAGTATTAACAGGGAGTCCCAAAAGTATATTTTGAACTCTAAAATCTGTGTCTTTGCATACACAGCTCAAGTTGTGAACAAGCAATATCCTACAAATAAAAGTTCTCAAACTATGAGAGTTTTATGAAGTGGTGGCAGAAACATCTGAAATGACCACCATTCTAACTTTCACTCACCTGATAACTTTGTGAACTCTGTGAACATTTAAATGAGTAAATAAAAAATATAAATAATTATACCAGAAAGTTCCAGAAATATGACTTGAATAGAAGTTAGTTAGTTATTAACAATTAATTGATAAACTTTTAGAATACTTTGAGCACTGATGCAGTCAGCATAGGCTTTTTACATTGTTTGCAGGTAGACCTACATTTCATTCCGTTTTCAATGGCAAACGCGAAACAGCGCCAAAACAACCACCAGTGGACAAAAAGAGTATTGCATGTGTACTGTTAAGACTTAATGAATGGGGGACATTACGGAGGTTATAGTTTGACGATGTTGTACTCCCGTGCGGGCCGGATGCTAAATACCACGGACATGTTTTGGAGGGCCACCCAAAATGAGGTGGTGGGCCGTAGTTTGGGGACCACTGTTTTAAAGGAACAGGCTCTACCATTATTAGTTATTAAACATAAAAAGTTATTAAACAACACACATATGCTGAATTTACAAAAATAAGTGCCTTCGGGATGAAAAAAGACCTTTTTCGCCCTGTCAGGACTTATTTTCAGATAAGGACCGGCGTTCTATACATTATCCCTTACATAGCATTAGGGGGTGGTGGTGTGAGCGCTCATTCAATGTGTGTGCGCATCTGCGCAAGTGAAACTGTTTAACCACTGGAGATAACGTGGGTAGCAGCAACAAACAACGTAGCCTATTTAAAACAACGAACAAAGCAGATTCTTACTGTCCATGAAAACAACATAGAGACTGGTTAGATCTTTAAATTGACACAAGTAGGGATGCACGATGATATCGGCCGACATTGGTATCTGCAGATAAAAGCTTCATAACTTAATTATCGGCATCAGCCAATATGGACATTTCTGCCGATGTGCCTGGCCGATAAGGTGACCTGTTAATTATGCGCACGCGAAGCAAATGTTTATGTTACTATGAGCGCCAACAACATAGGCCTACTTCAACATGTTGGCTGTGTGGCAGTATTTCCAATTTCCAGAAACTGATAACAAAATTGCTATTTGCAGTGCTTGTAAAGTACCAGTGATGCGAGGAGGGGTAAAACGATACTCTTTTAACCTAACCAATTTAATTACACATCTTAAGAGCCATCATCCTGAACTCTACAAAGCACAAGCCTAAGCCAGAAAAAATGGCACCAGCTAAAACCGTGACGACGCATTGCTAAGCTTTTGTGTACAATGGCAATCAGTTTCTAAAGTGTGTAATGTTAGCTAACATTAGAAAACTTGCGTGAGTTTCATGAAGTTTCATTTTAAGTTTACAGGGTTACAGCTTCTGTTCATTTGAGAACAATATGTCATATTCTTGGGAACTGTCTTGTAGGCTACTGTTCAAGTATAACATTTACATGTGAAAATATTAGGCTACTTAATAAATGTGCCATATTTGAAATAATTTAATTATTTTTCATGAGTGAATGTCTATTTCTAAAATGATACAGGGTTGAATCAAAGAAAAATGTTTAATGTTCCGTATAATGTTTTATGAGTCCGTGCTCTCAATTTCATTTCACGTATTTGAACAATGATATAACGAAACACCCCGAAAATGGGTTTTCCCATTGTTGAATATGAATCGTGAACATGAATTATACTTCGGTCACTGACCCGTATCGACAGCAAGTAGCCTACACTATCATAATAACAGGTTAATTGTAGTAGCCTAGGCTACAGGAGAGACTTTTCAATTAATCAAAATTAGATATGTATAATCGGCATCGGCCATCGGCCAAAATGAGCTTGTCAATATTGGCATATCGGATATCAGCTAAAATACAATATTGTGCATCCCTAGACACTACTTAAGCATGTTTAAGTTAGGCCAATGAACATGTTCCATTCTATATGGCCTGATTATCATTCTTTAAGCTGCATAGCCTGTCTCAACTTAACTAATTAAGAAGCGATAATAGGATATTTGACTGGCATATCATCAAAATGTCCGGAAAACGAAACCTCTGCCTCTGACACACACACACACACACACACACACACACACACACACAAATCACCCAGCTTGAAGACTTTTTGGTTGATTGTTATGTTAGGGTTGGGTAGTTGTTGGTTGACAAGAAAATATATTTCTCTGCACTCTAACTGTGTGTGTGCGTGTGTGTGTGTGTGCTCTTCTCTTGCAGAATGAAACACTGACCTCTTAAGGTCATGGCACAAACCAGGACCAATCACTATGATGCCTGCTGTCACATACACAGAATGTATTCATTGCACACACGTACCCACACGCTCACTCTCTCACATGGTCATACTCTCACACATACACATACCCACTGCCACACCTCCATGCTTGCACACACACACTCACTAACTCACTCACTCACTCACTCTCTCTCACACACACACACACACACACACACACACACACTTGTTTGAGTTCCCTTAGAGAAGACCTTCAGTCTTACACTTCCCACTTTTTGGTTTTCCTCTTTATTTACAGATTTACAAACTGACCCAGCCCTCACTGGATATTTTGTGAAGAGCATGCAAAATGGGTATTCAAAGCGCAGATATTTAGCCACTACATGCATCTGTTAGAATTTTCAAGAAGAGAATATCTTTTATCTTCTCATAATGCTCCAATTCTTTTGATCAAACTTGGTGTGTTGCAAGAAAATAGTGTTGTGATATTCACTTATTCAGATCTGCACTTTTAAAAGAAAATAGCTGCACTTGCAAAATCTAGCTAGTTTATATCTATTAGAAATCTGCTATAATATAATACCAATTACTGTATCCTTGAAAAAAACTTGAAATGCATAGATGATAATTTATCTACTATAATTAACACTGACAGTATTGAGTACTAATTCTGGTACACTTAATACCAAATCATGCACAGTAGGCCTATGAGTTCAGACAGAATGGAAAGTCACAGACATACACGCACACACACACACACACACACACACACACACACACACACATATATGCTAATGTTTACTGTGTTATCAGACAATTATAATGCAATCTCACCTTCTGTGAAGGCCAAATAATCAACAGTCCACTACCTATGATTCACTTATAATTTATTGTGTGGTTTTTCGTGTGTATTGTTTTAAAGTAGAGTAAAATCACTTCCTATCCTACTCTTGACAAATCCCTGACCTAGGCTACAACCCCTGTCCGCTGTCTCTCACTGTGCTCTTGTACAACACACACAATCCTGCTTCTAGTTTCTAGTAGTTTTTACATTAATGTTTACATTTAGTAATTTAGCTGAAGCTTTTATCCAAACGACCTTTTCTAGTCTAGGCTACTCTCCAACAGTAGCCCAAGTTCAAAACCATGAAGTTGCACCTAATGTCTAATTTATGCAGTTCCATCTGCTTGTGAAAAGGAGAGTAGGCTACTCCATCCCTACCCCTCCAGCCCTTGTCCTACATCCCATATCCATTAGCCTATTCCTCCTGACGCCCTTCTAGGCTACATCTAAACGGCTCTCACACTCTGCCTCAAAACTGAACACTGTCCGAGTGGTGATTGTGTCTCCTGGTGTCTTAGATAGATTTAGTTTGTTTCTTTTTTTCTTTCTTTTGAGCTTCATTTAATGGCTCTGTTTCAATTGAGATGTAGGCCTATTGATCAAGCTGTGGTTTTTCATTTGAGGGTTTTTATCTAAGCTTGTGATGTGACTGAATAAACTGAATAAACATGAACTCATCGGTTTCCTCTGTGTTTTATGCGTGTGTAGCGTAGGCTAGGCTTATGAAGATTCTCAGCCTCAGCAGTATTTGTGTAGGAGGTGGGTGAGGTTTGAATAAGGAGGGTATGAAAATTATAGACTAACCTTGCCCACTGCGAATGAATAAAATGTTCCTACATGTAAGGTGTGCGTGGGTGGCTGTCTTGTCTGTTTTTACAAAATAGCACCTTATTTTCTTTAAAAGAAAATAAAACAAGATTGTGCGTTATTTACTTTAGTTGTTCACGTGAATGTTTGAGTGCGTCGCACATTAAAAGTAGTAGTAGTAGGCTAGTTCAGTGAAGTCGGTCAGAAAGAAAAGTAAGCGTGTCGTAATGCGTCAGAGTTGTACTACCTTCCTGTTGGCTGTTAACGTTTCTCCTCCCACTTCCTGGTTATTATACTTCCGTGCAACTTGTTTCGGATGCGACCATTCAAGCTCAAAACGGCCACAGGAGTGACTAGCGTTTCTGCCTGTTTGCCGGTGTCAAGTCCCACGAGAGATCACAGTTGAAGAAACAGGCAACCTACATTATCCAAGAAAGGGGAAAATGGCCCAGTGTGCAGAGCCTGGTGCCGTTAACGGAGCGAAACCAAGAAGGGTAGCCATCATCACGGGCATCACTGGACAGGTAAGCGTCTTTTGTCTGCAGAGATGCGACTCATCCTCTCTACGAGGGTGCTCTCTTGCTATACTTTAATTGTAGTGACACAGTCAAGAAAATCAAAAGCCGTTTTTGTTTACAGATAAATTAGAGCAGGTGAAAGGAAACGGTTAATGATTTAGCCTACATGCATGTGTGATATGAAAAGTAGGAGAACGAGAAAGAGAGAAAAGTATTATTATTGGCAACGCTAATGGGTCAAGGATTCCGCTTCAATCCTAACTCTGGACATTAAAAGATGACACGTCACCCCTCAAAAGAGCTTGGGATCGGACTGCTGATCGGCGAGCCAGCCGGAAAAACCGGTGCAACGCGACAGTGTATTGTTAAAACATCATGACGTGTATAATGATGTTAGGAGGGACACTCCTGCGCACGAACACACCGTAGGCTACATTTCGAGCCAAACCTGTGTGACATGATACTGGATCAATTGTGGAAAGATGATGTGGCGAGAGCAATCGTGCAGTAGGCCTACAACCATACAAGTTGAGCTACATGGGCACAAGCAGGTGGTACATTTAAAGGAAGTTATAAATCTCAATAAATAAATGACAGACGTCCCTGATAAGGAATGTTTGGCACACACACACACACTGCAGACCAGGATATAGGCCACTAAAGGTATATTCCTGAATCCTGAGACTGGCCCTGTCATGAACTTGTTGGTGTCTGGTCAGAGAACAGCTAGTGTAGGGGAGCTGCAAGTAGAAGTAGTAGGTAGATGTCACTGTCACTCTATGTTCCCAGGAAAACAGTGAGCCCCTGACTGTGGAAAAGGAAGTGCAAGTTGCTCATTAAAGTCCATAGGGGGATGTGTTTTAGGCCTAGTATTGTTTTTGCATGGTGACAATGGCATGCAGTCAGGACAACTATGGCTGTAGGCCTTTGTCTTCAAGGTCCATAAACTTCCAAAAGCGGATGGTTGTGGAGTTCAGACTTTGCCCACGCGTATTGAGTTCCTTGAGTTGAATGGAACGAAAGGCACTGCTTTTGGTGTGGGCATGTTTAGGTATGAGTAGGCTAAGAACGCACTTAGCCCAACCATCCAGGCGGTGATCAGCATAACTAAGTGGGTGATTGTAGCCTATGAGTGATGTGAATGGCAAAGACATTGGGTAGTTCTAAAAGATGATGCACTTTGTCAAAGATATAGGAAACTTTAAAACCCACTTTCTTTGTAATTGCTGGTAAACAACAAACCAACTGCCCTCATGCATATGTGGAGTAACTACTATTAGAGTGGATGCGGAAATAGGCCACTAGTACAAACAGGGAAATACAAATAAATTTGGATTTGTGAATGCATGCTGCCTTCCCTGGTCCTGACCTCACCACATGCTACTGATCTGTTTAGTATTTAACTGTAATGTACTGAATCTGATAGTAGTAGTCTTACTAGCCTGGCGAGCCAGACCCACATTAAAATGTAGGGTCTGGGCACTCACCGTTCGCAGTGCTCAGTCCGAGGGGCGGGATAATCAGTTGTCTTTCAAATTCCCTCTGCACGCAATAGGACTCAATAGGATATTTGTTTTCAAGTAGCAGGGAATTCAAGCCAAACCGTTGCAACTCTGCCATCAATCATTATGTTAAGCCCACCAAACGACTCTATACACGATTTCAATGCCCTGATTAAGTTTCGATTTCTGGAGCTCACAAGCCAACGGAGAGTTGCTAGACTAGCCCTGGCAGCAAGGGGTGCGTCTAGATTTCTAGGCTACAGTCTTACCCCACTTGTAGGCTAACTTGGTGTACATTGAATCCTTTTTTTTGTGTGTGTGTGTGTGTGAAGGAGAAAGTGTGTCTGTCTGTTTAAACAGTGAGGGTATGTGTGTGGTGGGTGGGTGTGACCGAGAGGGGGAGAGCAAACATGTATTTGACTCCTGTCCTGTGTTGTATTTGACTCTGATGTTGTATTGGACCGACTCCTCAGTTGTATTTGACTAACCCCTCTTCTTAATGGCTTATTGCAGGACGGCTCTTACTTGGCAGAGTTTCTGCTGGAGAAGGGCTATGAGGTATGTGACATCCGAAGTATACACTCACAGTAGTTATACAAAAACATTTTTTTTCCAAGTTTTTTTTTCTACAGCCAGTCCCTGCAATTGTGACTAACTCCAATGACCCCTTCACAGTCTATCAGATAGATATATAGATAAATCAACTTTATTAATCCCCAAAGGGGAAACTAGTTTGCTACCATGGACAACATACAGCACAGGACATAAAGCAGACAATGATGAGTACAGTACAATGTACGTAAATCATACAATAGATAAATAATGGCACCAGGCATAGACACTGGAAGAGTGCAATAGCTACCAATATGTCTCTGATAAAGTCTCCAAAAAATGTAAGATGTATCAGCCACATTTAAAACTGGCCTCCTCTTTAACTGGGTCCAGACTGAGGCTCGTCAACCACCCAGTCTGTATAAGCTGGCACTATCAACTCAATACCAGTTCAATATCTGAATGCAGCTTTTGTGGTTGAGTATATTCAAGTTCTGGTCAGTCATTGAAATGTCTCTCTCTCTCTCTCTCTCTCTCTCTCACTCTCACTCTCACTCACTCACTCACTCACTTTAACTCTCTCTCTCTATTTCTCTCTCTGTATATCTGTGTGTGTAGGTCCATGGTATTCTGCGCAGATCCAGTTCCTTCAACACTGGTCGCATCGAGCACCTCTACAAAGATCGGTGCACACACACAGAAGGAAGTGAGTGCCACACAGTTCTTTCCATACACACACACACATACACACAGTTAGACTGGCATCCATTTCAGCAAATGGCTGTCTGTGTTGTGCATGAATGAATGAATGTGTGTGTGTGTCTTTGTGTGTGCATGAGCTTACATATATGTATAGGCATCCTGCATCCATGAAGTCCCAGCACACACCCTGTATGCTAGATCACATTACATTAAAATGAATTGTCCCTGTTGTATGCGATATGTTTATATAAAGCCATTAATGAGTGTGTGTGTATGTCCTGCAGATATGAAATTACACTATGGAGATCTGACAGACAGCACATGCTTGGTAAAGATCATAAACGAGGTGAAGCCTACAGAGATCTACAACCTCGGAGCCCAGAGCCATGTGAAGGTAGCTGGACTCGCTCAGAAGAGCTCATGGACACATGTAGACCTACACGGGCTTATAAACATTAGCACCCACATTCATACACCCATACATAAGCACCCATCATGGACACATGTAGACCTACACAGGCTTATTAACACTCATGGACACATGCAGTCCTATGCAGAGTAACTAACATTACACGCATAGCAATATATAAAGTATATCATAGAAGATTGTCATTGTGTGCGGGAGAGATGGCATACTATAACCCCTCTCCCAGTATGTACATTACTACACATATACATACTGGACTGATGTGTGTGTGTCACTGGGTGTGAACGTTACTTTATGTGTGTGTGTGTGTGCAGATCTCTTTCGACCTGGCGGAGTACACAGCCGATGTGGACGGCGTGGGGACACTGCGCCTGCTGGACGCGGTCAAGACATGTGGACTCACACACTCGGTGCGCTTCTACCAGGCCTCCACCAGTGAGCTCTACGGCAAGGTGCAGGAGATCCCCCAGAAAGAGACCACACCCTTCTACCCAAGATCACCCTATGGTACACACACACACAACTGCATACACACACATTCATTGTATGTATTCAATGTATTCGTTGCACACACATACCCACACACTCACTCTCTCACATGCTCATGATCTCACGCTTACGCTTATGCACACACACACATACCCACTGCCACACCTCCATGCTTGCACACGACGCACGCACACACACACACACACACACACACACACACACACACACACACACACACACACAACACACACACAGAGGCATGCATGAACGCACACACTGGCACCCATGCACAAATACCAGCAACAAATTCTCAAGGCAAACATGGCCTCTTCGGTCGTCCATGTCGTCAAAAATGGATCAGGTTTTTAATGAGTGTTTATGGTGCAAGTGTTTAGGCCTGATTCATTGACTCCTTAGACCTCATATCTGACCTATACGCGTCACACACTGAGGATAGCTTAGGCAGAGACATGATGCGCGCACACACACACTCACAAATGAATGCAACATTGCACAACATACAGACGTGCATGTACATTTACATATTTGCAGCATTCACAAAGTAATGAGGTGAAAGAAGATGGTGGCCTTACCATTGCTGTACTTGTCCTTGTCCTCATGTCTGATAGGTGCTGCAAAGCTCTACGCTTACTGGATAGTGGTGAACTTCAGGGAGGCTTATGACCTCTTCGCTGTGAATGGAATCCTCTTTAACCATGAGAGCCCAAGAAGAGGTGAGGTTGTACACACACACACACACACACACACACACACACACACTTTGCTCTGGAAGTTATGACACTTCTTATACATGGATATATGAAAAGGGCATTTTATCAACATGAAATGTAATATGTTTAAATGTTGAGTTCTGTACAAAAAGATGCTGTAGCATTAAGAACAGTAAAACTGAAGGAAAAGGGAGTTTTAACTATGAAGAAGTGATCATTATTAGGGTTAATGCATTCATCACTGTTGTTTTTGGCTAAAATATCTGGTTTTAGCATGACTGATGTGCACTAGGATGACAGATTGAGTATGAAATAATCCACTATGCTGTGTTGTGAGATCAGTTGCAGGATGGAAAGGGATAATATTACGTTTTTACTTCCCTTTGTTTTGATATGAAACTTCAGCTGTGAAACTTGTGTGTGTGTCTGTTTGTTTCTGTGTGTGTGTGTGTGCAGGTGCAAACTTTGTGACGCGTAAGATCAGCCGTGCAGTGGCAAAGATCCACCTGGGTCTGGCTGAGTCCCTGAGCCTGGGCAACCTAGACTCCAAGAGAGACTGGGGGCATGCTAAAGACTATGTAGAGGTACCCTCCAGCACATGCACATTTTAAACACTTTATTTCATTCCACAAGTCAAGTTTCATTAGGAATCTAATTTTCTGAATAATCCAGTAGATAAAAGCAGTTCAGCAATCTATCATGAGTTTTTACAGGTTCAGGGACCAGATAAACATGCTTCCTATAAATACTGATATGGAACATAAGGCTGAAATGATTACTCGAGTAGTTCGAATAATTTGATTACAAAAAATTATCGAAAATTCTCTGCCTTGAAGCTTCTTTTAATTCCGATCACTTGCGTTATGTGGCCTACTCGGCTCAGGAATTAAGTATAAGTATATATACTCTTTTGATCCCGTGAGGGAAATTTGGTCTCTGTATTTATCCCAATCCGTGAATTAGTGAAACACACTCAGCACACAGTGAACACACAGTGAGATGAAGCACACACTAATCGCAACGCAGTGAGCTGCCTGCTACAACAGCGGCGCTCGAGGAGCAGTGAGGGGTTAGGTGCCTTGCTCAAGGCTTCAGCCGTTCCTACTGGTCGGGGTTCGAACACACTGACTGTTATTACTGACGCGCACACCACTTTCAGAATAAGTTGGCGATATGACGGAGAGCCAAGAAACCGTCCGTAAAAAGGCAGAGAATGTCCAAAGTTATGGGATAAATTCAAACTTACAAAAGAAGACAAGGTGCAGTGTGTTCACTGCAAAGCAGAACTAGCCTACCACAACAGCACGTCAACGATGATTCAACATCTGAGCCAAAAGCATCCAGTTGTTAACACCAGCTCACCAAGCGTAGCAGACACAAGGCAACGTAAACACTGATGTTAGCTGATTTAATGGACAAGACCCCATGCAAACCTAAGCCCATGGAAACGTTGCTGTATCTGTCTGCCTTGCTCCCTTAGGCCATGTGGCTGATGCTTCAACAGGAGACACCGGAGGACTTCGTCATATCAACAGGAGAAGTGCACAGCGTACGAGAGTTTGTTGAGCGAGCCTTTAAACACGTAGGCAAAACTATCCAGTAAGTACATCACACGCATGAACAAACACTCCCTCCCTCGCACAATCTCTCTCTACATTGCATACACACACACACACACACACACACCTACACACACACACACCTACACACCTGATGACATCTTTGTGCCTCTCAGGTGGGAGGGCGAGGCACACACACACACACACACACACACACACACCTAGTGTTAATTTCGTCAGACGAGACGAGAGGAAATATGTTCGTCAACAACCTTTTTTTTCATGACTAAGACGAGATGATGACGAGACGGCAGTAATGTCCTGAAACACTGACTAAGACTATCTTAAGATGCATTATTGTTGACGAAAAAAGACGAGACTAAAATGTTTTACATGAAATAAAAACTAAGATAAAATCTCTCTTCATTTTCATCTACAAAATGAGAAGACAGAATATCTAGCTGTTACGTTTTCAAAATATTCCGAATAAGTTCATACGCAACAGCTTTCCTGTAGGCTAGTCTATGTGCTGTTGCTGCAACCCTGTGGCTGCAACACGAAACTACATGGAACAAGAACACTGGAGATTTTTGCCAGAGTTAGCAAGCTAACTACCTAAGCTTTATGCCACAATGCTACATACCCAGAAGTTGAAGCTTCTCTCACACAAATTAACATCCCCCAGAATGTCCATACGAAAATGTTCATCATGTAATGTCAACTATTTAACTAGTTAGACTGATGATACAAAGTTTGCTAGCAAGTAAGCTAATATGGAAAGTTCGCTAGCAAGTTAGCTATGGCTAAGATGAAGAGTCTGTTTGGGGAATGTGTTGTGTTTGGGTGTATATCGCCATCTAGCTTGGCGGGAGTAAAACATTAATACTTTGGTCTCGACAGTGTTTCTCAAACTTTTTTTTCAGTTTCAGGACCATAAGTAACCCTAGCTAAAAAAAAAAAGATTAGACCTACTTCAACAGTAGCCTATAATTAGTCTACACTATAGGCCTACTCACTGAACCACCTTGCTTATTGTCTTTGCACTTTGCTTATTGTGTGGATTCATACTGTATGATTTAAACTGGCATATCTTACATAGACAGTGTTGCAGAACTGTTTTTACATACAAGTTGGTTCAATATTGTAAACAACTCATCTATATTATATTTTACCACGCCTGCTCTTTCGCGACCACCACTTGGGATAGCTTTATGGACACTAGTGATTTCTGACCACACTTTGAGAAACACTGGTCTACTTAATATGACAGTGGTCCAGTCAAATCTTTTACTGTCTATGGTCAAATCCCAGCCGAGCTATAACTGTAGCTCGACTTACCTGTGCATGTAAACATACTGACTGACAAAAATCCGAATGAGTAATTATAACAGACGAGTAGCCCTGTGGGCGACAATATTGTTGGAAAATTGAGATGTGTGAAACACTATTTGACTCAAATGGTAATCAGAAATAATTTGTTATAAAAAAAAACTAAAATGTGTTGACTAAAACTGACTAAGACTAAGATACCTTTAGTTTTCTTTTGACTAAAACTAGACTAAAATGACGAGACTTTTAGTCGACTAAAACTTGACTAACAAAAATGATATTTGAATGACTAAATATGACAAAGACTAAAAAGGACATTTCGTCACAAGACTAAGACTAAATTAAAAATAGGTGACAAAATTAACACTACACACCTCTGATGACACCTTTGTGCCTCTCAGGTGGGAGGGCGAGGGAGAGAAGGAGATTGGCCGCTGTGTGGAGACTGGCGTAGTGCATGTGCGTGTCGACCCCAAGTACTACAGACCGACTGAAGTGGTAAGTGTGTGTGTGTGTGTGTGTGTGTGTGTGTGTAAATGTCATAGAAAGTTGGAAAGTTAGAAATTATTGCAATAGCCTGAAATAAAAAATGTTCTTTAAGAAGAATGTTTAAAGGCGTTTCTGTTATCAGTCAGTTACGGAAAATAATTTGAAGTTCCATGTTTTGTTGTCTAGGCCTTTTCTATCACTTTTATTACTATTAAGTTTAAGGTTTATGCTGTGGTATATTGGTATCAATTGGTCATAATTTTGGTATTGTGACAACATTGACCTATTCCTTCTCTTGAAACATTTTTATATATGGTGGTTGCAGAATGCTTTTATAATTAAGAAATAGTTCGTCTCATATGTGATGGAAGATATTTGGTAAATGCATGACTTGCAATCTATGTGTGTTTCTCCATAGGACTACCTACAAGGGGACTGCTCCAAGGCTGGGAGGATATTGGGCTGGAAGCCAAAGGTGTCCTTTGAGGTGAGACAGGGTTCTTATGTAAAGCATATATGAGCACGCTTGTTTACCTGACGGAGCCATCTTTATTGCATCCATTCAGGTGTAATGACTTGTTGTGTGTTTGTATGACTCTGCAGGAACTCGTCAAGGAGATGGTGGAAGCTGACATTGAGCTGATGAGAAAGAACCCAAATGCCTGAGAAACACTCACAACTAACACACACAAACTATCCATCCATTTCTCCCTACTTTCTATTCCCTTTTAAAAGAAAAAAACCCAACACTCCTTAAGTTTGAAATGTCATTTTTTTTTTATATTAAATTTAAATTTTTTATTTACGTTTGCTTTGCCTTTGCACATGCACTCATTAGCGTTCCACGCGCATTCCTGCATCATGTGTACATTCTTATCGCACATTCCTGGCCTCTCATGCCTTCTTCCTGTGTTTGTGTGTTTTTTTCCTTTCTGTTTTCTACAGCCAAAAGAAGGATTCAAGCGCTTTTTATTATTTAACAAAGTCTATTTTTTATTTTATTGTTGCAGAGATGAAGGTGTTGCAAAAATAATGAAGTTACTGTATTGTAAACCTATAGAGATTTATTTCCTACTATGTAATCATGTAAAAATGGTTTTTTACATTAAATTTTAGAGGAATTTAAATGGACTGGTACTGTTTTCTTCCTAATACACACACACACACACACACCAAATTTACATAAATTGGTGTCCTTAAAGCATCAGGTGAGCTTTTCCATTTTCATTTAATTTGTCCCCAAAGACAATATTGGTACCTCCAGGGTAGTCTGAAGGGTGCTGTAGAATCTGCCTATTAATTAATAGTTAACAATCGCTCTCAAACTGTGTTGGGAGAATATAATATTTGTAGGTCCGTTTGTTAAATGATATTATCAAAACCTTTCCAACGGTGTGTTCTGCCTTTTGAATTTCACAAGTGAATATGTTATACTTACAGGTTCATAATAGGAGCTAAACCAGGGGTTGAGCCAAATAGCCAGAACATTTTAAAGTACATAGCAGTGACTAACTTGACTGGAAAATTATTTGTGGTCCATGCCTCTGAAGCATTCATTTAAAAACTATTAGAGGTGTTCCTTAATTGTTAGAAAAAATGGTATGTATAAAAAGGGTTATGTATTCACAAACCCTCTTTATGCAAACAGTATTCATTAGCCATATAACGTAAATGTCAATTACTTTCTCTGCACTTAAAATGGCAAAACTGAAAAATAATTTTCATATGATGCTGAAAACTATTAGCCCATCCTGGATTCCACAATTCAAAATACTTTGTCTATTTTGTAGAAGATGAAGAAAGTAATACTTAAACATTTGATATCTTGTAAGATTTATTGGACACATTTCTATCGTTTGCTATTTTGGGTATTATGAAATTGACTAATAAAAAAAAAAAAAAACGTGTTAGTTTACTGGATTTAATTGAATGAAAGGTCCACTGAACACGTTAGGCATGATTCATAAAAGGCCCTTCATAAAGAAACGACATTCATAGGATAGATAGGCTATTGATAAATATATTATTTTGGTCATAATTAAGGCTGCTGGATTATTACAACCCTCGGTAAATGTAGCCTATGCTTGCTCTTAAAATATATTAGTTGAACTTTTTTTTTTTTAAAGGATGTTTGTAGTGGGGACAATTATTATAAATAGGCCGCGTCTTTTATTACGAGTGATGGATTAATAACAAAGAGTACATTTTCCATTTTAATTTTAATAGTTTCAATAATCAGTAACATGACATTATTTAACCTGTGACAAACAAAAAAATAAATTAAACCACGCAAACGTGAAGGCTCATGCACAAACTCAACTCACACAAATACCACAACTATTTGCACATGGCCCATTACAGACTTTTGTTCTTTCCAGGTCACAATTCAGTAAATTTATTATGCTCGTTCGACAGAAAACTCAGCTTAAGATAAGAGGGAGTCTATTCTGAAAGAGAACTGGCTGTTGGTGCGACAGGCGGCCGCCTGTATCCTGGAATCAGACGGAGGGAATCCCTCTGACGTCATGTGAGAAGAATTGATACTCGTGTTCGAGGCCACTAGGACACTCGGAATTTCGGGCATGTCTGACCACACAATGCCGCCCGCGTCGGTAGCGATATGGGGATCTGTGGTAGAGGCGGCACCGGGAGCGAGATAAGTCATGAGATGTGGCAGTTGCTGCACCTGAGTCCAGTGAAATCCGTTGCCAAGTCTGGATCTGCAGTCCAGTGTGATTTCATCTCGTCGACTCTGTTTAACAGGAGTGCTGAGGATGCTGTCAATGGCGAACGGGCCGGTGAACCTACTCCCATTGCGCATTGCTGCAGGCGACACACGTGCGTGGGTTCGGTCACAGGCATTTTCGGGGCTCTCAGGGTCATCAAGGCTTCTTTTCTTGCCGACTATGCGTTTCCGCCTCCGACGGAACACCCCGTCGGCAAAAGTGTACTCACTGTGTGGGTTGAGCATCCAGTAATTGTCCTTTCCCCATGGACGGGCGGGTTCGCGCAGCACCTTCAAGAAACAGTCGTTGAGGGACAAGTTGTGCCGCACCGAGTTTCGCCAGCCAGTGTAGCTCCCGCGAAAGAATGGGAACTTTTTCATCAGGTAGTCATTGATTTCGGCGAGCGTTAAGCGACCGGTGGATGAGTCCCGGATTGCCATGGCAATGAGTGCGATGTAGGAGTAGGGCGGCTTTGGGCGGCGTGTGTAGGATTTGTTCGTTTTTGCCGCGTCTGGCTCAGCAACAGGCACCTGGGGAGGGCTGTTCGGAGCGATGTCCCCATCTGAGCCCAGCTCCTCTTCAACGGGTAGTAGAGAGCCTTTACTGCAGAATTCCGCCAAGGGTTCAGTGGAATGACTTGCGGAAAACACCTGTAGTTTCATCCTCCTCTAATGCATTGGTTTAGGTTCTATCCCCTTGTTTTTGGTCACTGCACCTGTTTTAGCGAGGAAAAACTTCAGTGTGTTTGACTTACACGGTGCACTTTCTTTGGAAGTGGAAGTTGAGCGCATCTGTGGAAGAAGTACACAATATAAACCAAACTCATTTAATATTACCTCAAGTGCCCACCCCACAAGGGCGGGGTTCTCAACAGACACTTGAAAAGAGAAGGGAGACACGTACGGCGTATTGGAATATTAAACACACCCACCTTACATGTGAGCGAGAAGGGGGCAGGTGAGATTCGTTGGTGCGGCCGGTGTTCACGGTGCTTTCCGTATAAACCTATAGCTGCGCAATGTTACGCGTCTAAATGGCACGCCAACTTACAATCCTCAACAGCAATAGTTATTAATGTTAAACGTGTCGGTATATTTCACGTAAATATGTTGATGTTCATGTCCAATAGTGTTGTCCAACTTCATGCCAAATTAAATAGATATTATTTTAGTGTAGGAGACAGAGACAACTGATGGAAACTTGAGGCTCTACCCCTTCCCTCTTATGGTCCACACATTATTGAACGCTCTGCCATCCCGGCTTTGATCTGGAGAGGAAGAAAGGGTACAAAGACCAACCATGTCTTGTGCACATCTTAGGTTGCTTTCATGTTCTAGAGCAAAAAAAATATCAGGCAGAAAATTCTAAACTTTCTTATTAATGAGTGTACACACACACACACACACACACACACACACACACACACACACACACACACACACACACACGCACACACACGCCTACAATAAATATACAAATATACTTTCTACTTTCAAACATTTGCTGTAAGCATACATACTGAGAGACACTGGACACTTTATCCCATCGACCATTTCTAGACACAGTCTATCTTAGAATGGTACACAACTTCCATAGCCTGTACAGCAGTCTACCAAATCCCAAACAAAGTTAACAGAGTGTGGTGTGTTTGTGGGTGTGTGTCACTATGCAGTACAGTGAGTTAACGCACCGAGGACCTGAGTGCCGGAGAAAATGATACACCTTACTATGTTATTACTTAAAGAGTATGCCTTTGTGTGTGTGTGTGTGTGTGTGTGTGTGTGTGTGTGTGTGTGTGTGTGTGTGTGTGTGTGTGAGAGAGAGAGAGTGTATGTGTGTGTTATACAACAATTTTTTCCTCTTGGTTGAAGGGGTGCATTTTTCCTACTACATACATGAATACACAGGCAGACGACAACATACAGATGTATTCACATAAGATTCAAGGAACCCTTCCTTGAATTGATGTAGTTGAGCAGGGCAGGCATGTGTCTGAGCAAAATACATCTTCCTCCTCACATAGTCGACAGCTGGAGGGAATACTTTACTTATACTTTCATAAATACTCAGAACCAAACCTACAGGAGAAAAGAAATCATGCATGCTTGAATATACAGTATATAAGCATCTTATAATAATATACATATACTGTATATTAGTATAACACAGATTTGTTTTCCTAAATATTGTTGCTCAACAGACCTGATTGAAAGTAGAATAATATTTTTTATATATAAACTAAACCTGGTGTGATCAGCACAATAGAGACAGCGAAATATTTAGTGAGATATACACAGATATGGGGGGAGGTAAAATAAAAAGACTGTGATTATTTGGCCCAAATAAAATATATGCAAAGCCCTGTTTTCCTTGACCTCTATTTTATGCATGTGGCAATATATGAGTGTTCTTGGAATGGCTTGCTGCTCTGTAAATAAAATGAGTCAGTGTTATTACACCCTTTGTCTTTCCAGAAACAGTCTAAAAAAGGATTATATATGGCATCAATAAAGACAAATGTGTCAATAAAAGATGCTATATTTAAAGTTCACCTTTGGATGGTGAATGGTATCAAGGAGAAAGCATTATGACCATCATAAAGTTACCAAATAGTCACTAAATTTTTACAAACGGAAGTTCGGGAGGAACATGACGGAATTTGCCACGCCTCCTTCTTCAATCAGTCAGGTTATTTATTCACAGTCTACCTGCCGAAGTTACAGCATCGGTGTTACTCCGCTCGCAACCCACCACCTCCCCTTAAGCCTCCCGTCTTCCATATTTAAAGAATACGGGGGTGTATGGCGGAATCCTGCCCGACTCCTGCCTGCGCAGTCGACTCCGGTACAATTCCGCGAAGCCCTTCAGAACCATGGCCAGAGACTTCGCCAAACATGCTTTTCTATTATGCTTTTATGTATTATGCTCTTATGTCTTTATACAAATTCAGGAATGTGAACTAGTGAAAGACCTGATAGCGCTCGAACTTAAAGGCTGGAGCATCTCTAAACGTTCAGAAAATCGTGTGCTTGTGAGAATGTCATCAGAAAGTGGTTTAGAGTTCAGTATCTCTTCACATTGTTGGGATTTCACAATACACTTGTTTTTGGTTGGTTAACTCAAAATAACTGAATGCCTGATAAAGTATAATTCTGTATTTTTCACCAATTTGAGAATAACCATTCAAATCCTTATTTGAATGGTTATTGGTATATATCGTCCTGCACTGTATTGTCCCGGTCCCGGGAAAGAACTGGCCCAGAGAGCTCAATGCCTCTGTGACTGCCCCTCCTTTCCTTTCTTCAACGCTCCTCTCAAGACCTTTCTGTTTCAGGAACACTTCTCATCTTCTGCCATAGACTCATTGCAAATACATTTTATTTTATTTTTTTAATGTTGTTGATTGTTTTTGTGTTGTCTTGCTCTGTGTATGCTCTGTTTGTGTTGACTTTGTGTAAAGTAACCTTGAGTCTGAGAAAGGCGCTATATAAATAAAACATATTATTATTATTATTATTATTATTATTATTATTATTATTATTATTAATATTTTATTAATGACTTCAGACCCATGGCACTCACGTCACACCTAATGATGACACTGGAGTGCCTTTCTCTCAGCCTTCTCAGGCCTCAGGTGCAGCATGTTCAAGATCCTTTGCAGTTTGCATATCAGGTGAAAATGCTAGAGGACGACATCCTTCACCTCCTACACCAGGTCTACTTGCACCTTGATAAGGGAGGTGGTGCAGTCAGCGCATCCAACATCATCCAGCCCCTAATGTTTTAGGACAAACTGACCAGGATGTAGGTGGACCCACACCTGGTGTCTTGGATCACCAACTACCTCACCGGTGGTGGCAGTGATTACTAAAGCAATAGTTACTACTATGCAGAGGAGACCTTAGGTACTACTACCAGAGGATGAGGGAAATGCATGTTAGGTGCGTTGGAAGTGGTCATCCATCCATCCTCCATCTCTTCACCCTCTTCACAGTGGACATTAGCCACGTCACGTTCAGAAGTTCGCTGATGACACGGCTATCATTCGGTGATGACACGGCTATCATCCGGTGCATCAAGAGTGACGAGGAGTACAGGAGTCCGGTGAGGGACGTTGTCGTCTGGTGCCACTCAAACTGCCTACAGCTTCAGCTTCAACTGCCTATACCACCAAAACTAAAGAGCTTGTAACTCAAAATACCACCAAAACTAAAGAGCTTGTAACAGACTTAAGGAAGTCTCGCCCACAACTAGTCCAGATTGAGCGGAGGGAAACATCTTGGACTGCTGCTGGCAGCAAAGTTGGACCGGACAACTGATGACCTCTATAAAAAGGGTCAAAGCAGGCTGCTGAGGAGCCCGCAATCATTCAACATCTGCAGAAAACTAGTGAGAAATACATATAAAAGAAGAAAGAAAGAAAAAAATCAAATAAGATTAAAGCAAAAGCCCTCTTTTCCTTGACTCTATATGCATGTGGCAATGTATGAGTAGGTGTTGAAAGTTCTTGGAATGGCTTGCTCTGCTCTGTAATTAAAATGAATGAGTGTTATCACACCCTCTCTCCTGCCTGAAGCAGACTAAAAAAGGATTGTTTATTGCATCAATAAAGACAAACGTGTCGATAAAAGATACTATATTTAAAGTCCACCCAGGGCCACTACAATGCTGGACAAGTTGATCAGGTGGGCCAGCTCTCTAGTGGTGGCTGAGAAGAAAGCACTCAAACTGCTGGCCATTCTGGATGATGCTAGCCATCCTTTGCATACCATCATCATCAAACGGAGAGACTTGTTCAGTGACAGGCTACTTCTCCTGCGAGTGCTACACACGCAGACTTTTCACTGTCTGGAAATCTAGTCATGTAGTTACTCTACCACAGAGATCTGGCAAGGAGAGAGTATTTGATATGCCCATCCTTTCCCTCCAGAAAGTTCCCACATCTCTGCCTATGTTACAGTAGCTGTTGGAGTGTTGATAACCTAACCAAGGGCCTTCTTGCTATAGCATTTGACCCTACAGGCAGCCAGCTCAAGGAAGAGATGCCATCCTCCTTAAACATCCTCCATGTCACTGCTGTGCTAATGGGGACAGATAGAGGCATACAGCACATGCCATGCAGCCCTTGGCTTGCACAGATACTTTCAAAGCAGTTACCGAATACTCCAACAGTTATATTCTAGAGAAGTGTGGACTTCATCAATTGGCTGTTGGTAATATCCATAACTTTTAAAATTTCTGAATCATGACAGTTATTACTTTGTCAGATGGATTGTTATTACAAACCTGTATGCAAGAGATGTCAAATATGTTTGTTTTCTTGACATTATAATGTACTGTGTATGGACTGACTGGCCAGACCTCTGACATGTACCCACCACAAAATATTGTACATGTAAGACTGTGTATTTGTTTTTGTGATAAACAAAGATGATTATGACAGTGAGAGAGTTTTTTGGTGGTTAGCGTGTGTGTGTGTGTGTGTGTGTGTGTGTGTGTGTGTGTGTGTGTGTGTGTGTGTGTGTGTGTGTGTGTGTGTGTGTGTTCGGAAGGAAAGAAGCAAAGTGGTAATGAGGCAGAAACAGAACTGGCAGATGTTGCTGTTTGTAATTATAATCTATTATTGATCATTTTTTATTCTTCATATTTATGTACATCGTTAAGGATCGGAAGTGGAGTTACGTAGGCCTGTGGCTGCCTGTGTGTGTGTCTATGTGTGTGTGTTTGTGTGAGTGTGTGTGTGCTTCTTTGTACCTTGTATCGACAAAAAGGGTTATTTCACATTGATTTTTAAAGTTAACAACAGGTGCAATGCTTTATCATAAATGTGTGTGCATACAGCAAATACTCTCTCTCGCTCTATCTCTCACACACACACACACACACACACAAGCGCCTTACCTGCGCACATCTTGCGCTTGTAAACCTGCAAAACCTGCACACACACACACACACACACACCTCTTAAGGATGGTTCATCCAATCAGATGCTTACCTTCTAAATACTGCATGGTGTGAGGGCCAATCAGACCCCACCATTTTTTTTATCTCCACATCAAAGCATACGAATACAAAGCTGACAAACATAAACAAACAGAAAACAAACAAAAACATCAACTAGTAAATACACAAACAAGTGCCGAGCGATCAGATGAGGAGGAAGACTCTTCAGAATGTGTTTACGCTCTTCAAACACATCTGCAAATCCCACTTTAGGGATTACTGTTATCAGACCTGCAGGGTATGTGTGTGTGTTTAATATGTGTGAATGGGAGGATAGGTACAAAAACTACCTCAGTGGAAAAAAACCCTAATACAGTGTGTGTGTGTGTGTGTGTGTGTGTGTGTGTGTGTGTGTGTGTGTGTGTGTGTGTGTGTGTGTGTGTGTGTGTGTGTGTGTGTGTGTGTGTGTGTGGGGGTGTGTGTGTGTGTGTGTGTGTGTGTGTGTGTGTGTGTGTGTGTGTGTGGGGGTGGAAGAAAGACAAAATGAAACCTGGAACACTTGTACACTCCTTGGTAAGTCGAATGCCTATATGAAAGGGTCAATTTGGATAAAAGAAGCTTTGATGCTGACTGCCTTTATTTATTTATTTATCTTCAGTCATGCTAATTGTAGATTGTGTGCTGCTGTAACGGTTTATTTATGTAGTATGATAAGAAAAGTTTCTTCCCATCCCAGCTGTCCTCTGTGTGTGTGTGTGTGTGTGTGTGTGTGTGTGTGTGTGTGTGTGTGTGTGTGTGTGTGTATCTCTTGCAGGTGTGCGTAATTCAAAGTCACGCAGAGGGGTAATATGAATGTTCAATCTGCAATAATACACACTTCACTGCACCCATGACAAACAACTGCCTACACTTTATGTACTGTGTGTGCGGTGTATGGTCTCTCCCCATCACTAGTTTTAACTAAATGTATGACCCTTTAACATTAATCTCTGCTGAAGGACCAGATTAGTTTCCTTTCAGTAGTAGTAGTAGTATACCTACTGAAAGGAAATTATATAATCTGGTCCATCGATAGAGTTTCATATTAAAGGGTCATTCATTTAGCTAAAACTAGTGATGGGGAGAGACAGTACGCTTCAATTGTCCCTTTAAAATACATATGATTTGTACCATAAAGGCATCATACTGTCTTTTGGTCTGTTGTGTGCATTTCTGTGTTTGAGTTTTAGATATTTTTTGAGTTTTTGTTGTGACCCCACAGCCAAGTGTTTGTGTGTGTGTGTTTGTGTGCTCTCACACTCTAGTGAAGAAGTGTATTTCCCTCTTTGCCTACTTATAATAATAAATTATGCTTTTTGATGTCATAAAATAAAAAGCCACCATCCACACTCAGACTATTTGTGCATGTGGCCCTGCAATATCTTCTCAGCGAGTGTCAAGACTTAGGACTTCAATCAACACATACACACACTATTCATAAAAGTAAACAGTAATCTACTCGTCAACAACTCCTTCCCTTTGTCTGTGCATGTTTTTGTGTGCCAGTCTGTGTTTATGAATATGGTATATTTTTCTGAATTTACCCTCTTGCTTTTAAGTAAACTAATCTATGTCTTAACACAAACTGGGTCCCTTGTATCAGTATTTGCGTGGGTTTGTGTGTGTGTGTGTGTGTGTGTACATTATGTGAGAGTGGAAGTTTGGGATCAAAGCGCTGTGGCGACACAAAAGCAGAGATTTAGTGAAAGCAGAGATCATCATTTGCTTTGTCTCCCTCGCGCTCTCTCGCTCTTGCTCTCTTCTCTAAAGTTCTTTGAATCCTTCGCTCATTGTTGTCACAGCCGTGCTTTCAGTGCGACTTACACACGTGGAGGTACACTCAGACATCAAACGCGCTCGCTCTCAGCTCCTCAGATCATCCGTCGCTCCGCTGTTCTCCTTTGTGTTGTGGCCTGGCCGAGGCAGACGAGCACAGACGCTCTCTCCGCATGCACCCTCCCTCCCTTTCTCCTCTCTTTCTCTCAAGCGCTTGTCAGGCCCTGTCCTGTTTGTATTGAGGCGTGGTCTGCCGTGTTTGCATAAGACATGGAGTATAAGTTCTGCAAATCTCACGCAAACAGATACGCTCAAGTAGTCAAAACAAATACACACACACACACACACACACACACACACACAGAGAGAGAGAGAGAGAGAGAGAGAGAGAGAGAGAGTGTGTTAGATTGTTTGTGTAAAGGTGAGGTAATGTCCACTTCTATGTTTGCAAACATTCAATTTTTGATGGCTTCACACACAGATCACAGATTCACAGATCCCTAAAGGTTTAAAGTTGATGAGGAGGATCAAGGCCGTAGTCATGGACCCCCAAACAGAATTTCAATACATTTCCTACCATGCAAAAATATTATTAAAAATCACAAACAAGTCGTTAGTTAGGTCAGTCAATTAGGTTATTCCAAACTTTTGACGGACATGGGTATGGCATGGATGGATTATGCCCCCCCCCCTCTCTGGTGAGTTTTGTGAAAAGAGAAGGGTGGAGAAGAAGCAACTTCACACAGAGGCTTGGGCTTCAGGGGCCCCTGAGCTCTTGGGCCCAGTAAGCCCATTCAGTAATCCATCCCTGGACCCGTGACTCCATTTGTGTTCAAAATGTATAGTTTAAAAGAAATTACAAATTATAAAATTATTACTTACACCTGAAGATTTTTTTAAACTAAGGCTCATAAGCCTTAGTTTAAAGAAATGATTTTCCATAGGCTCCAAACCTATGGAAAATCACCAGGACAAACCACTCAGGGGTGTAGGCTAGGCCCTACTCTGGAACCATAGGTCACTAATGTGTGCGTTATTTACGTTTGATTACATTTCAGATGCGTGTTGGTTTCCTGTAGGCCTAGTAGGCTATAGCGCTTTATTCTTTCTTTCTTTTTCTATGTCCGTATTTTGGGGGGGACTATTTTGATCATATTTGAATATTGGGGGACACGTCCTCCTCAACGGCCCTGAGGAGGATATGGGGCTGTGTTTTGGACACCAGCGCATGGCGTAAAACTTGTTTTTCACCCGCGCAAAGTTTAATTCGGTATTTTGCACGTTTATTTTTTAAACATTGCGCCCAGGGGTGTGGCAATTAACAACCTAGGGAGGGGCCTGGAGCGTTGTCTAAAAATCGCTATCGTACACCACCTAAACCTGGTCAGAAGTCAATGGCGAGTTGTTCATATGCTATTTTAAGAGCGCATATCAACAGTCATATTGGCAGGTGCACACACCATCCTTCTATCATTCATGAGCGACACCAGCGCCGCGTCCATGCAAAGCATTACAAATTGCACGATTACAATGGGAAACATAATTAGAATAAAGATATTTCGAAATACTGTACATCTCATGATGAGTAGTTATTCACCATCATTTGCAAATTGGTAATGACGGTTAAAAGTGATTAGGGGAGAGGCGAGAGACACGTATGATGCACAGCTGAAGATGCACTGTCACGAGATATAAGCAACTCCTCTGCAGGATAAATGTTGTTTTATTCAGTCATTTAAGCAATAGGGTAAGTGTTGTTTTTTCCAGCCTATGTTTTCAGTGGTAACCCATTGTCAGTCAATAGTGCAGAAGTTTTCTGATGATACTGCAATTGTGGGGTGTATCAGGGACGAGCAAGAGGAGGAGTACAGGATCTTGGTGGAGGACTTTGTGCAGTGGTGCAAACTCAACTCAATCACCTTCAACTAAACACTTCAAAGACCAAGGAGATGGTGGTGGATTTCCGCAGGTCTAAGCCCGCTCTGCTACCAGTCTCTATTGATGGGGTCAATGTGGAGGTGGTAAGCACCTACAAGTATCTGGGTCTCCACCTGGACAATAAACTTGACTGGTCAGCCAACACTGATGCACTCTACAAGAAAGGACAGAGCAGGCTGTACTTCCTGAGGAGGCTGCGGTCCTTCAATGTGTGCAGCAAGCTCCTCAGGATGTTCTATCAGTCTGTTGTGGCCAGCGCCCTCTTCTATGCAGTGGTATGCTGGGGAGGAAGCACAAAGAAGAAGGATGCTGGGCGACTTGACAGGCTAGTAAGGAAGGCTGGCTCTGTATAGTGGGGGCTGAACTGGAGTGCATCACTTCAATATCTGACAAAAGGACCCTAAACAAACTGATCAACATCTTGGACAATGAATGTCATCCACTCTACAGCACTATCAAAAACCCTAAGGGAGCTTGATCAGCTGGAGACTTCGCTCACTGCCATGCACAACTGAAAGGCTGAGGAAGTCATTTGTTCCTAGGGCCATTGAACTGTTCAATGCCTCACTAAAGGGAAGAGGAGAGATAGATTTCTTTGCTTAGTCTGTCTGCCTCTCCATGTTTGAGTACTGACTGCCCACTACTGCTTTACTACTGTTTTACTAATGTACACAGCCTAATGTTTTCACTACTGTTTTACTGCTACACTGTTTTTCATGCTATATTAGCACACATGATTAATGGCTGCAGTCAGGCTTCTGCTACAATACTGAATGAATGAATGGCTATAACCCTATTACCTCAACCGGTTCTTGCACTGAAATAGTTTTTTATTTTACCTTGTCTACATTATACTTTACTCTCCTATTTGTCCATACTATTTATGCTGGTCTCTAGACCTTACTCTTGCACTGTTGCACTGTTGGACTAATGTTGGACTACTTTTTGCACCTTCACTATGACACTCACTCTCTTGAGCACCTTGCCATGCACACATAACTAAGGACTATGGTTGGACTACTGTTTGCACCTTCACCATGACACTCACTCCCTTTAGCACCTTACCAGTCCCGGCCCTGTCATTACAAGCGTCCACGTTCCACATACTCGACGCGCCCGACCGGTAGCGCGACAATGTGACGTCACAGAAGCGCTGTAACCATTTATACTCGCGCGTCGTGGTCACGACACTAGTTGCAATATTCTCCTGAACAGAGGTGTCGCTGTTGTGAAAAGATTAACGCTAACTACGTTACACAGCAGAAGAAGGTGCATTAAGAAACACTAGCAGAGAATGTAAACGGGCTCTGCTATTAGCTAGCCTCTGTGATGGTACTTCAGACTTTGGTTGCTACTATTCACAACTACCACCATCATTATCATCTAGTTTCCAAGGTGTGCGCACAGGTAGATGGATATATAGATAGATACTTTAGTCATCCCGAGGGGAATTTTAATAATTTAAAAAGTTTAGTTAGCTGGCTAGCTAGCTAGCAGCTGGCTGAGTTTGTGTAATTTCCTGAAGTGGAAAGAGATTTTGTTCAGGCCTTAATAGATATCCTTTGTTTGAAAATAAAGTGTTTCTATTCTTTCCTCTTAATTCCATGTGTTGCAACTCTCGCTGGTAACTTTGTTAACTTATCCAGCAAACGACTGGATTTTCACGACTGTAACAAAACACTGCAACTCTCGCTTGCCCTCGAACTAGTCCATCTTCCTGTTTCCGCTTTGTCGCGCTCGTCTGAAAACACTTTTTATTTTAGTATTTAGTTTTGTTAGTTTTCTTATCTCTCTTATCTTCTACTGTCTTTATTGTACAGTGGAGTTTAGTTATATGTTTATACTTATACTTATGTTTACCATTTCTGCTGTAAGTGCATGTTGTGTGTGATGTCTGTATGCTACTGAGACCCTTGAATTTCCCCTTGGGGATCAATAAAGTATCTATCTATCTATCTATCTATCTATCTATCTATCTATCTCTCTATCTAGCGAAAGTAACTGCATATAACTGTCTTGTCGTTGACTGACTCCTTGGTGAAGTTAGTTTCACTTTGCCAATGAGTTCAAATAATAGACGAGTGCAGTGCGTGAAGGCTATGCTAGGTTTTAGTAAAGCATGGTTTAAGAATGACTATTCCATACGGTCCCGCAAGCAGCCTCCTTCAAATGCACCGTTGAATGTCAAAATACCCATGCATTTATTTGACATATCGTAAGTTACGCATGTAACTATGGATCTGTGAGACCGAGGGATGACCGTCACTACGGTCTAAAAAAGGAATGATCACCTTCGTTCTGCCTATCACCGGTGACCATATGTCAACAAAGTCATGCCCATGACCTCCGGAAGCAGAAACGACTTCGAGCTTGTAAATAGCGGAGATTGCTCCGTTCAGTCTCCTACCATGGCCTCAGGATGGTCCGGCGACAAGGATAGTGACGGTCATCCCTCGGTCTCACAGATCCATAGTTACATGCGTAACTTACGATCTGTTTCGACCTCACTCTGACCGTCACTACGGTAAAAAAGGATGACACATACCAAAAAGTCACGCGAGGAGCTCTAAGCTAACCATTAAAACCTCGCTCGGTCCGCGGACATGAGGGCAGCGTCGCCAACCGAGCTGGGCGAAAGTGGCGTCCACCCTATAAAACCTGGTAAAAGTGCAAGGCGCCCCCATGAAGCCGCTGCACAGATATCGCTTGCTGGTACCCCCTTAAGGGCAGCCCAAGGCGTAGCCATACTCCTGGTGGAGTGAGCCCTTGTACCCGAAGGGACCGGCATTCCCAGAGCCTGGTAGGCATGGGAAATAACCTCAACCAGCCAATGCAACAGCCGCTGTTTGGAAAGCGGTAGTCCCTGCTTCGCCGCCCCATAACAGACAAAAAGTTGAGTGTGTTCCCTCCTCAATGACTGCGTATGGGCCAGATAAGCTCTCAAAGCCCTGACTGGGCACAGAGTGAGCAACTTGTCGCGCTCTGCCTTTGAGGCAGCAGACGGCTGGAATTGGGTCAGCTCCAGAACCTGGTTGATAGACTGCTGACTTAGAACCTTAGGCAGAAAGGCTGGATTAGGCCAAAGTGACACGCCAGTGCCCCCTGCCTGCCACCTCAGGCAGTCTTCGCTGACGGAGAGGGCGCACAGCTCCCCGACGCGCCTGGCCAAACAAAGAGCCAGGAGAAAGCTAGTTCAGAGACAAAGATCACAGATCTGCATCTAAAATGGGCTCATACGGGCCTTCAGTAAGAGACATTAAAACGGTGGGCAAATCCCAGTTTGGTGCCCGCAAAGTGCGAACTGGACGCAACCGACGGGCCCCTTTTAAAAACTGACAAATCAGTGGATGCCTACCCAAGGGCCTGTTATCCGCACCCTGGTGAAAGGCTGAAATGGCCGAGGCATAAACCTTCACAGTACTGACCGCCTTGCCTTCATCCAAATAGGACTGCAAGAAGCGCAAAACTTGTGGCACAGGGCAAACCGCTGGCTCAAGACCCAAGCTGGCACACCAATCGAAAAAAGATCCTCCACCTGAGTGCATAGCAAGCTCTAGTAGAAGGAGCCCTGGCGTTGTTCAGAGTCTCCTGCACAGACTCAGCTAGCTGTTCAATGACTGACTCTGCAGGGGCCAAACCCACAGGCGCAGGGCACCTGGGTTCGGATGCCAGATCTGCCCGCCTGCTTGTGACAGAAGATCCGCCGCGGCAGGGTAACTGCCATGGCTGACCCGCAGGAGCCGGAGAAGGTCTGAAACCAAGGCCTCGCCACCACCGTGGAGCAACCAGCAGAACTGTGTGTTGGCCTCCCCTGATCCTCCTCCCAGGGACCTGAGGTACAAGAGGGGATGGAGGAAAAGCGTGCAAACAAGCCTGTCGGCCAGTTTTGTGACAGAGCATCCAGGCCCAAACTGCCTCCCCTGTCCCACGAGAGAGAGTACCACTCTGGGCAGTGAGTCGTTTCTGCCGACGCAAACAGGTCCACTTGTGCAGTCCCATACTGAGCCCAGACCTGGCTGACCACCTCTGAGTTCAATCTCCATTCCCCGAGTGGTCCGGTCCTGGAGAGAATGTCGTCGCCCTGTTCTCCACACTTGGAACGGTACTGCCCCTCACTGAAGCCAGACGCGGCCATGCCCATGACAGCAACTCCTCCTCCGCCACCTGGAGGCACCGCCAGGACCTCGTGCCTTTGGTGATTGACATGATACACGCCCGTGGTGCTGTCTGACCTCACCAGAACATGTTGGCTTCGCCGCCCTGGCAGGAACCTCTGCAGGGCGAGATGGATGGCCTTCAGCTCGAGGGCGTTGATGTGCTCTGACGTCCCAGGAGGGAGGCCACACCCCTCGCTGACAGCCCTTCCCAGACAGCTCCCCAGCCTGTCAGGAGAAGCGCCTGTCGAGATGACTTGCCTCTTGTGAGGAAGGCCCCCAGTGGAACACCCTGGAGTAAGAACCTCCTGTCCGTCCAGGGCGAGGGGCTCGGATGCAAGCAGGAGACACCCCAGCTTCACATGCCTGTCGTCTCTCGGGTGGAGCTGAAAGGCATTGAACCAACACTGCAGGGGGCGTGCCTTCAGCAGGCCCAATGGCAGTACCTCAGCTGCCGCGGCCATTAAGGCGAGACACTACAGGTGAATAGGGTAAAATTTTTAAATAATAGACATCACCATGAAACTTTCTCAGTTGATTACTTACACAAGTATGAACAAAAAATGTATTACAAGTTTTTGAAATTCGAATGTTTAATTATGCAAATGAGGCATTCTCATTAAATATGCGCAAATTTGCATATATTTTCGGTAGATAGATCTGAACATATGATAAAGCCTGGTACAAAATTATTCTTTCATTTTGTTTGCATACAAGATAAAAATAAAATTACAGAGGGATTTCAGGATATCTGCTTTCATTACCTAGGAAATCAGAATATACTGTCCATAGCCTTAAAAAATCGATTTTTGCCTTATATTTTTGATTAAAATGTCACATAAATCAGGCCAGGAATGATTTATTAACAAATCCCTCTGTAAATATCTTCAGAATACTGCTAAGTGTATATCTGGAAAGTTTGGTGTACATAGGTGCTACATAGGCTGAGATGTTTCTACTGGAAAATGATAAAAACTCAATTTGAGAAAACAGCCTTGGAACACAGCCAAGAGATTCCGTTCTCAGCCTAGACACGCCTTTGAACTTTCGCGATTAGTTGTGGTTACAAAGGAAGTGTCCATATTTGGATAGCACAACGTCATGCAGGAAAAACAGAGCTTTCCAACGGTACTACACATGTTATGTTTTGTATCACGGTGTGATAGAGCATGAAAGCGTTAGAAGACTAACTTTTGGTGAATTTAGGAGAAATATACAGGCGCAGTAGACAAAATGTAATGAAATAAACACCTAAATGTGTAAATCGGGCTTTGTTGTTGTAGTAGTGTGAAAGAATACATGCTAAGGTAGCAAATTAGCCCAAAATCTCGAAATTGACCAGTGCATGAAAAAACGATGTTTTCACCTGCCGTGTCTCGCCTTAAGCCCAACAGCCTCTGGACTTTGTGGGCGGTGACCAGTCTGCCCAGCCCGAAAGCCTGTCAGAGCCTCGGTCAAGCTGTCTGCCCTCCGTGGAGTGAGAGAGCGCCCGTCATGCTGACCGAGTCGAGAGGACACCAAGGAAATCCGCCTGCTGGGGGGGGCTGCAAGTTGCTCTTTTTCCAGTTGACCGTGAAACCCAGGGCCTGGATATGGGTCAGAACCCGTGTTGGTGTAGTGCACCACCTGCACCTGAGATGGGGCACAAATTAGCCAGTCGTCCAGGTGCGGTAGGATCTTTAGGCCCTGGACCTGCAGGGGGGGGGCTAGGCGGCTGCCACCACGCCGAGTAAAAATTCTGGGGCCAGTGAAAGGCCAAATGGGAGGACCTGAAACTGGAAAACCCTGCCTTGGAAGGCGGAGGGAAGGACCTGTGTGCTGGGCAGATAGGGGCGTGGAAGTCTGCGTCTTTTAGATCCAGAGGCGTGAAACCACTCCCCTTCCTGGATGGAACGAATCACTATTCCAACGGGACCATTTTGAATGGCAGCACCTTGAGGTACTGGTTCAAGGGCCTGAGGTCGAGGACCGCCGGTAACCTCCGTCTTTTTTTTGACAATAAAATATTTGGAATAAAACCCAGTGTGCCGTCGTGCAGTGGTACTTCTGAGATGGCCCCTTTCAGAAGCAACTCCTGGACCTCCTTGACAAGCACGAATTTAAAGGGGGTCTTTCACAGACGTCATCTTGACCCCTGAAAGCGTAGGGGCCCGTCTGTAGGCGGTAACCGTGGAGTCACCGTAGCCACAACCCAAGAGTCTGGCACAATCCCTTCCCAGGAGCTGGGAAGGGCAATCAACGGCAGCCCGGATCCCTAGGGCAGGACCGCCAGCTGCCTGCACCTCTGCCTGCGCCCGTCGAGGTCTTTGCTGTCCTCTGGGCCAGGAAGTTGGGGCTGAGCTTCAGCGCCGGGGCAGCATAGTTGATACTTACCTGTGGTGTTCGGGCGGGCTGGGGAGTCTGGATGGAACACATGCCCAGGCACCACGGAGAGACCTAACAGTTCTGTCCTGATGGCATCAGGGAGAGAGGTTTGGGCAAGCCACACCTGTCTGGCACAGCACCGCAGAGGCCATAGCACTCCCCACATCACGCGTCAGCTGGGGAGTGGGCTGACAGTCTGGCATCCACCAGGCCCTTGCATCATGGTCCTCCGGGCTCATCGTTTTTAGCAGAGCCGCCAGAGTGATGGCCAGGGCGTTGCCCATCTGGGGCTGCCGTGCTGATCGTCAAAGCAGTGACTGATGAGACGGTCCGTCTTGGCACACTCCTTCGCCGGGCAGCGTGGATTGGGAGATGCATTGGCAGGCCCCCAGGGAAGTCCAGGCGGCGATGGACTGCTCGACCGGGTGGCATATCCCTAGCCCTGAGTCGGCGGATAGGCAGCCTTTGCCAGCTGACGGCAACCTGGATTGAATTGGGGCGCTGGGCGACTTACCCCATGCCGCTGCAGCACCTTCGTGTAATCCACTGCCACGGGTATACAGGGTGGTGGGCTGCTGTGCGAGGCGCCTTCCCAGGCACCCCCCAAGGGAAGCCATGTCTGGCATAGGGGCCTGAAAGACCCAGGATCTTGGAGGAACTCAACACCCGTGACATCAAGGAGCCGACGGGGACCTCCCCTGGCACCGTGGATTCATCAGTTGGCTGCACCATGTCTGAATGTAGCTCATCCAGGAGGCCGTCCCCGCTTACGTCATCGATCGTAGAACGAGGGGCATGGAGACAACAACACAACAACAAATCCACATCCACATCACCCAGATCAACATCCGCACCATGGCTCTCAGGCCTGGATGGGGAGAGACCTTCCTGGCCAGGGGGCAGAGAAGGGGATGACGTGCCCTGGAGACCCTCCAGCCTGTCCATCCTCCTAGCCAGAGCCTGGAGAGCTGAGAGAATCTGAAGCGACTCCGTGCCATTACCCTCGGTCACGGCAGCTGGAGCCGAGCGCTTAGCAGGTCCAGGGACCTCCACCTGATCATGCCTGGAAGGGGACTCATGTTGCCGTTTACGCTTGTGCGTATGCTTACGGCCATGCCTATGAGAGTGCTGATGCGCTGCAGGGGCTGTCCACATCCTCCAGGAGGTGGGCGGCCCCAAGGCAAGCGGGACACTCTCTATGCCCGTCATTGGGGGCCATCATGGCCCTACAGACTCTGCAGTAGTGTGCCGCCATTGCCTACCACAGAAAAACACAATGCAATACAACACAATACAATACAATAAGGCACTTACCTTGGCCGCATTAAAGCACTGGGTCTGCAAGCAGCAGCCCGTAAAGAGATACAGCAGTGGTGTAATACAGTACACCCGTGGCCTGAAGCAGCGCGGACCGGACACGCTTTAGCAGGCTCACACTGGCCTAGCTAGCTCGCGGGACAGCAGCCACGGGTACACAACAGATGCACAAAGAAGGCGACCACCAGTCTTGTGAACGCATCGCCGGCGTACACCAGTGGACAACTGGAGAAAAGACACACAGCAGCCCGCACCTCGTGCAAGACTGCACCTAGCAGACACAAACAGCTAAACTTACCTTTTTGCAAGTAGCCTAGCACACAACAACAAAGCTAACAAGAAGCACACAGTAACATTAAGCCCCTAAGCCGCCGAGCCCATACGCGCTGATCAGGCCCACACAGGTTCCAGCTGCCAACAGAAATAATAACGGTGGCCCACGCCGGTGCCCAAACGCACCCAGCAGGCTCACACCAAGCCCAACTAGCCGCGAACAACAGCCAGATAAGGTACACAGTAGAAACTTGGCACACACAAAAAGGAAAATAACACTGAAGCGGCAGCCCGCAGCAGTGCCTTGACGCAGGCAGCAGGCTCACACTAGCCCTCCTCCGTCGCGGTATGGGGTGAACTCAGGAAAGGTGTCAACAAGTTAAACAAAGTTAAACAAAGTTAAACGAAGTTTCCTGAAAAAAAACACAGGTTACTGCCACATGCAGACTAACAAACACAGTCAAAGCAAGAAAGCAGTGAAAGTACGTACTCCCGCATCACACAGGTCTCAGATGAGGCGATCAAGGTGAGAGACTGAACCGGGAGCAATCTCCGCTATTTACAAGCTCGAATCGTTCTGCTTCCGGAGGGCATGACTTTGTTGACATATGGTCTCGGTGATAGGCAGAACGAAGGTGATCATTCCTTTTTTAGACCGTAGTGACGGTCAGAGTGAGGTCGAAACAGATCGCGTGTTACGCCGTTAAAGGGAATGACAGATGTTATTCTCATTGGTTTAAAATGATGTTACGCCCCAAACACACCCATATGACTGATTAAAAAACCTAGGAAAACCTTGTTGCGCCATGCGCTCCACGTTTGATAACGAAGCCCCTCCCAATGTGAACTTGACATCCTACTAAATTTGAATAGACTTTTGATGAGTGACGATGCACTTTAGAATGTCATGATAGGGCCCATGGTTTATGTTGTACAATGTAAGGGATTTAAACATTTCAAACAGAGCACTATAGATAAATGGATGCAAGCGAATGTTATCGCAGTGTTACATTTTAAGGAGTATTTCAGGGTCATATGTGGAATCTATTTTGAAACAGGGTGCTCTGTATGTTTTTGGATATGTTTAAGGAAACTAAGGTCCTTGTGGAACTGCAAAAGCTCAGCTTTCAAAAACATAATTCAATACTCTAATCAATATCTTTTATCTGGCCATAACCAAGTAACAGGGAGTTCAAACAAAGTGATCTCTGGTCCATTACCCAATGACTCCAAATATTACCCACTGATATCACTACATCCTTAGGTTTGAAAACCTAATGGTTTTAGTCAACAGGAAGTGATTAGGCATACGGAAGCAATAAATCACCTCCAAGGGTTCACTCCCCATACTCGATGACAGCACACACACGCGCACACACACACACACACACACACACACACACACACACACACACACACACACACACACACACACACACACACACACACAAACACACACACACACACACACACACACACACACACACACACATACACACACACACACACATATATATACACACAGGTAAAAGTGAGGCTGATAAGGCAAGTAAGCTCATTGAGTCTAGATTTATGTTTATGATTAATTAATGTATTGCCTTTGTGTGTGTGTGTGTGTGTGTGTGTGTGTGCTATGATCAATAATCATTCTAAGGAAAAGGTAAGGACACAGCGTTTTCTATTTCTGTCTGAATGAGTACAGATAAGGGATATAGGTCATAGTTCTCATTTAGAGGTTTATTGAGGTAGACATGCAGGTTAGTGCAACACAGTGTGACATACTGTACACAAATGGCTTCCTTCCTGACATACACACACCTTTATTATATAAGCAGTTCCAGTAAGACCACATGAAAGAGATCTGTTTCACTGACACAAGTCCGTGCCAAGCAGAGCTCAATGTTAAATTTTAATTGTGGTTGCCAGCTTGACAACCAGGCATGAGCTCTTGGTTGCCAAAGCCAACCAAATATATTTGTGACAGGGCAACCAGGGGCGACAAACTTGCTGCCACTTGTAACAATTTGGTAGCCAAGGGCAATGACGAGCCCTGGTGCCAAGCATTTGCCTGTTCAAAGTGTGGATGCATGATTAAAAGTTCGCCTCCTTTATACTTATACAGACATAAGCGGGCAAATCTTACAGGTTAAAGTAACTGCTGTTGGATGTGAAGCGTCACTCCTCACTCCAGCATTTCATGAGTTGAAATAAAAGATCTAGCCTAAGCCTTCTACTACATGGTCTCAAAAGGCTTATTTGTTCACAGATTGGGTTATATCTATCAGTGAGTCTTTCACCTATATTCAGATTGGGTCAAATCTATCTGTGAGTCTTTCACCTTAACATTCAGTTCAGCTCTGGTGCATATCAGTGGTGTTGTGGTCTGTGATAAAAGTGCACATTTTAGAGTGGCCATTTATAACTAGTCCAGGTGAATGGTTTATATTTGTGAACATAATTTGAGAGATGATTTTGTGTGCAAGAATTTTACATATTTAACTTCAGTTTTTGAAAATCGCCAAAACAAATGTGTTGCATTTATATCATATCTTTGTTAATACAGTTAAAAGGCAACTTGGTATCACCTTTAAATTCATTTATAGGCCTAGATTAAGATGTGAAGGACAGAAAAAAATGTTTGTCACACTTGATGCTCCATACATACACACTAAACACAAAGAGAGAACTACACTAAACACAAAGAGAGAACTACACACACTTAACACAAAGAGAACTACATATCCCTGTCCTCTCCCCCTCCTCATAAATGCACATTTGGTTTGAGATTGCTATAATGAAAAAATTTAATGAAACATTAATCAGTGCAATCCACTCCCCTCTTCATTTCCTCCAACAAGAGTGGTAGGCCTAGTTAATTTGGTCCTCTCTCTCTCTCTCTCTATATATATATATATATATATATATATATATATGTGTGTGTGTGTGTGTGTGTGTGTGTAAACTCGACCAAAACACATAGGAGAGAACGGGGTAAGATGAGCCATTTTTTACATTCTTCATCATTCTAATGTGTCAAAGAGATTTTGTTTTGTAACCTCCACACCAAACAAAAATGCAAAGTGTTCTACAACTTCTGTAATCAACAACTCTTTGATAACTTATAGGGGTAAAGAGATTTGCTCTGCAAAAAAGTTGGTCTCGTGATAAGTGGTATGTGGTAAAATGAGCCTATTTGTGGGCTAAGTTGGGCATCAAAGATTTCAGGTAAAACACCGTATTGTCTTTGAATGGAATTTAATTTCTGCAAACAGAAACAAACACCGACATTTAACTGTGAATTCAACTGAAAATTTGCCAAGACATGTTTAGGGCCTATACAATTTTCTGTCACCTGTTACCTTTGAATTCACCCAATTAATTCACTTAAATAAGTCAGATTAATTTGCTGCCTATAGTCTCCTTAGCTCTTAGTAACACTAGAAACCATAGAATGAGGTCACAAAATCAAGACAAACTTCAAAATCTAGATGCAATACAAGTACTAGTTAGCTGGCTCAACTTACCCCAGCCCTGGTGGCGCATCTTACCCCACAACCACCATTAAAGAAAATGCTTCTCACAACAAGCTACATTCATGATTTTGTTTAGCCCTCACATCATAGCTTAAAAGGGCACCAATTGAGGTGTAATGCATTTCAATGTTGTTCTATTCACACTTTCTCTAAATCGCCCTAACTCTGGACATGAATGGAATCCACTTGGAGAGCAAAAAATAATATTTTTCACATATTTTTTTTTTTTACCACATTTGCCATGTGCTTTGCCATGTGCCTTTCCACATATTGTGAAGTAAAGAATGATTCCCTCTTCCTTAAAATGCTGTCACATAATTTCCTAGAAAAAAGGGGTGGCTCATCTTACCCATATGCTCAACTTACCCCGTTATCCTCTATTTTAAAGTAAAGATGTGCATATTCTGAGGGGTCCTGCCTTTACCTCTGCTGTGAGCCTAGCTGCTCACCAGTGGTGGTTCTCGAAATTATGGGGTAGCCAGGTAAGGGCACAATGTCTCTGATTTTGAGTCTAATCTCTCCTCAACACTGATGTAATAATACCGGTATGCAATTAAATATAGCTTGTTGTAATTTGGCCTCAAAGCAAAGTAAAATATTTGTTTTGGTTAGGAAAACAATTCTTCTTCTTGACGTTTAATGCTTAAAGCCCACCAATGACATCTCTGGCTCTTGAGGTGATTGAATGGATTCTGGAGGGAACCATTAGAGGGCCCTGTGCCACACTTGGTCCTCCATCTGACTACACCCCTGATGCTCATAGCAGCTAACCTGCATGAAAAAAATATGTAGGCTATGCCTGTGGTGCGAGTCAGGGGCTTCACCATTTCATGAAGGAAAAACACATCAGCGTTTTGAATTTAGCTGCCGCTGCCTGCCCGTATCAGTCCATGAGGCGGCGCTAATGCACCCAACTCCGCAATAACGTTACTGACAGTCCTCGAAGAAGAGGAAGCTGGAATTGTAGCTTCATAAAAATGTAAGTTCCTGTGTTTGTTTTACTCCACACAAAAAAAAATGAATTCACACATGTACGACAACACATATATTCGCTCTATTGATGTTGTAACATTGGATAGGATTGGATATAAGCGATAAATTGGCCTATTTCAAGGCGTCAACAATAGCTAGCCAGGCAGCTAACTGTTTTTAGCTTTTTGACCAATCTAATCGGTTGACATTTCATAATGCGTGTGACCGAACAGTTAGTCTATGCCATCATTAACGTCAAAAATGTCTGCAAACTGGAAGTCGGGGGAAACTACAGGGAAAAATGTCATTCTGCATTAAAAGTGCCGCCAATCAATCCTTAGCTAGCGAGCCATAGCGTTATACCAAAGACTTTGGTTACACCCAGTTGTATTTTTGCTGGAGCTAGCTCAATAAAGCGGCCAAGCAGCCATGAGCGCATTGATTTAATGTCATGTTAATGTAATTTGTTAATATAGTTAGGCCTCATTGTTTTAATTACTGTAGGCCTACTATTGCCGTGGTGTTTGACATTCAACAAAGTCAAGTCAACATGAATGAAACGGATGTCTGGCTAGCGTTAGGAAGATGAGCTGAGAGTGTGGTTAACTTGTTTGATCAGTCATCAATAATAATGACGGGAGTAGTGGCAAGTCCAGATATGTCCCCACAGTTCACGAGAAAAACAACTGATCTGGGAAATTTAGTGGTTTAATTTTTAAAAATTGTTTTGGAGGCTACTGTTGTTGAGTGTTTCCGGTTTGGTTGGAAACAACGACAAGATCTGTCAAGCCAACATGTTCCAACCATTCATGTGTTAGATTCTCGTAACATCTAGCCTGGGAGAACCCAGACATTGGCCATGGCCAATTTGAATGTGTTAGGCTAACCAGGCTACGTGACACCTGATCATAATCACACTAGAGATTAAGTGAATAATCTACAAGATAATGAATTTGCAGGAGACATTATATGTTGTATTGGATAAATGTGGGCGTAACTATTAAGAGGATGACTTCGAATGCCCAAGATCAGCCCTACCTGCTGAACTTACTATTTGGGGTTCTTTATCTGGGCATCTTGAGCCACGTAGCACCTTATCTATCTGTGTGTCAGTCACATGTTCATTTTATCATAATGTTCATAACACAGTGAATGGAAACCCACGCAAATGCGCATATTCTTGAAATGGAAACACAACTCGGACGTGAATGAGTTGCGATTGCCTGATTGATGATCAGGTGCACGCGTCGCGGATGTAATTAACTGACAGGTGTCTTCTATTGTCCTTTGATTTAATTAATGTGGTTGATGTCATGGCTAAGGTGGCTTGGATGGTGTGTGTGTGTGTGTGTGTGTGTGTGTGTGTGTGTGTGTGTGTGTGTGTGTGTGTGTGTGTGTGTGTGTTTTTGTAGTATGACCAGTGGACACAAGTTTAAAGAAAATCAATAGACCTTTTTGTCACAGCAGCCATCTTGACATGAAATAGCAGAGCAAGCACTGATGTTAAGAAATATCTTAATGAAGTAACAGAATCAGAACCTTATTAATTAATGTCATTAGTAACACCGGGGCTTGCCATACATGTCATGTCAAAAATGGCCGCTGTGGAAAAGGTCCATAGACCGAAATGTGAAAAAGACTTGAGACTTGTAGCCTGGGTGTTCCCATGCTGCCTTGCGCGCGATTTGATTCACGCTGCTAAGGCAGCCTGGAGACCAAGGAGCAAATTTTCGCCTGAGATAGGGAACCAATCACAGAACAGGGGGGAAAGCAAGACGATGATGAGCTATGCACAGACACATTTGATAGACATCCGTGGCACCCAATAAACGGATCTGGGCATTTTTTTCAAATACGAGAAAATGAACGTTTGGTTCCCAGACCACGTCTCATTGAGAAGTGGTGGCGCTAGCCAGGCTATGAGACTTGAAGATTTGGTCACACATTGTTGCCTCTTGCATATTGATTTATAGTGTAACAGTAAATGATGAGCACCAGACTGATTGGTTGCTTATCTTAAAATGAGCACCAGCACCATAATGATCAGTCAGTACATATAGTTATTATCATTTATGCATCTATAGACAGTTAGAACTGCTATAAACTCCAATTGTAATCAGAGTATTTAGTTACATGACAGATTTAATCAATGATTTAATTCAGATAATCCTCTCTGATTTCATAAAATTGGATTTCAATTGGAGTACATGACAAGACTATAATCGGAGTGAACTCTGATTGTTTGTTTGCATGTAACCACACTGAGTGAGTTAAGACAAAGGCTATGGTTGTAGTGTGCAGTATGACGATGAGGGTTATGTAACCTACATTGTGTGTAATTGTTTGATATGGCTGCTAGATATCATAAAGTGCATAAACTCATTATTATTATTTATTTATTTAAGGTTTATTTTGACATGGACATTAGCATTAGCCAAAATGGCTATTTTGTATCTGTTGTCTATTGGCCGATGTTAACAGGCCAGATGTGCCTAAAAGAAACTACACACATCATTGTTGACATAAAAGATAAAATGACACTTTAGACATAAATCGTATTATGAAAATATTACAAACAAATGAAAATAAACTTAACCTACCATAATGAAATAAAGGAGAGAAAAGAGCGCATGGGGCAGGAATGGTAAGTATGCAGTCACCAGAACTGACAAGCAGAGTCGTTAGCCGTGTGGTATTGTGTTTGTTTTGTTCAATGTTGACAGGTCTGGTTGCTGATTAGCCACTTCTTTACATTGGATTTGAATAGTATGTTTTCCTGTCTCTAATATGGGATGGTATTGTGTTCCACTCATGTGCAATAGAAAATGCTGATTGGACCAAAACAACTTTTTCTCAGCTGTATTACTCTTACTGCGCTACGTGTAGATCTGTAAGTGGGTGGATTTGGGGGTTTTTTTGTAAAAATTATATTTTAAGATCTTGATCTTAACTTGGACTTGGCTGAGACAAGAGGAAGGGTAGCCTGTTTCTTAGAAGCTGAAATGAAGTATGAAAAAGTGTTCAAAAGTCTTCAATTCGCAGATGGAGCTCAATCAGCCTATCTCTAGGAGAAATGATCTAGAAGAAGAAGAGATGTTATTTCGAATGTTCCTTTCCTCTGGAAAAAACGAATACATTTATTATAAAATATTATACATTATTTTGTTATAACCTAATTGGACTAGCCTAGAGGTTTTTTTCTTTCTCTAATATTCTTCCTGGTCAGTGCTTCTCATAGTTTGAGATGCTGTTGTGAGAAGCTTGATTGAAACGGTTGTGTCATGTCATCATATATAGAGCCTTCAGGCTAAAAACAATTTGTATTTTATTCTGATTACTTTATATGTTCCTGCCCGTTGGTTACAGTTACAAGCCTTTTGGTGTGCAAGATGTTGCATGTATATCTTCATGCCCTCGTGTGTGTGTGTGTGTGTGTGTGTGTGTGTGTACATATGCATGTGGAGTTATAGCCTATTTTTATGTGTGTCTAATATTAGCTTGTTTGTGTGGGGGATTTATAGAAGACTACGCTATGTACATTTGGTGTGTGTCTGTGTGTGTCTGTGCATGTTTGCAGATTAAACCTGTACTCCCTTTTGTTAGATGCAAATAAAAGCGCCTCGCCTCTTAAGAGCTCTCACTTCTCCTTTCATTAATCTGTGTGTCGTGTGTGTGTGTGTGCGTGCGTGCGTGCTCGTGTGTGTGTGTGTGTGTTCGAATTGTGCCTGCATGTGTGTGTGTGTACGTGTGTGAGCCCTCAAGCAGATTAAGGCTCTTTAGGCTTTCATTCAGCCTTGAAGCGCCCCGGTGTGAAAGCTCACAGACTTATAAACTTTGGGAACCTCTTTTTCCACTCTTGTCACTCTCTCTCTTTCTACCTCCTCTGTCTATCTCTCCTCTCTTCTTATCAGAATCCCTCTTTCTGTTTCTCCCTCAATCCTCTCTCTTTCTCTCCATGTCTGTTTCTATTCTGTTCCTCACTGTATTTGGAATGCTTTTGTCATATCAGTACACCTGGGGAGTCACAGTCGAAGAGCAAGTCAAAATATGCTATCAACCCGTGTGTGTGTGTGTTTGTGTGTCTCGCACACTTTTATGCAAGCATAGTACATGCAAGTGTAACAGCCTGTGTATCTTTAACTAGATCCATTGTTAAAAAAAAAACAGCACAGCATTGTCAGTCTGGTAGTCAACTGGATCACACACACACGCCTTTTCAGTCACCTGATGTACTGTGAGAAACTGGTGCCATTAACACACCCTGACAATATTGGACTCCACACCGGAAAACCGCTTTTGTGGACCATCATACCACAGTTTTTAGGTGGATATTTACATAATGTCATTGTCTTTAAAATATTTTCGTTAGAGTTACGTAATGTGCATTTTGCCTTTACCTTGGGTTTGTAACTTGTCATTGTCCTGTCTTTCTTTGCCAAGTTCAATTAGCCTGAAACAAGAGAATGAAGTCATCTTACACATTCTGTGTGGATGAGTTAATATGAATTAATATAAATTGTCATTATTTTTAAAAATATATCTCTGTTTCAGAGAAGCAATGTCACGGGCGAGACAGCCACCCCTAGTGACGGGGATCTCTCCCAATGAAGGGGCACCTTGGACCAAAGTGACCATTAGAGGGGAGAACCTGGGAACTGGGCCTGCAGACCTTTTTGGTAATACACACATACACAAACACACAAACACACAAACACACACACACACACACACACACACACAAGTTCAACCCTTGATTCTCAACCATGCTAGTCACACACAAATGTAGTCTAAAACACATTCACCGGGTAACACATGCATGTTTAAGTTATGAGGGAATTCAACATTTGACCCTCAACCTTGCATTGTCAGTCACACGCAAATACCCTGATATACATTCACCCAATCAGGCTTGTGCAAAATTCCAGAATTGAATTGAAACTGGCTCTTAAATTCCAATTCAATTCTTGAATTTCACTTGCATTTCAATTGAGGTAGCAAACAGGAAGCAGAATTGCAATTTGCCCGTCTGTCTCTTTCACCTACCAAATGAGTACAAATGTAAATGCCTTTGTCCATCAGGCCTGTCCATTTGTGGTCATAACTGCCTGCTGACGGCGGAGTGGATGTCGGCCAGTAAGATCGTGTGCCGGGTGGGACCAGCCAAAGATGACAAGGGCCAAATCATCGTCAGCACAAAGAGCGGAGGGCCCGGCACCTCCACCGTCAGCTTCAAGGTGCTCAAGCCGGAGAGGATCGGTACGTACAAACACACACACACACACACACACACACACACACACACACACACACACACACACACAAAACTCTTGCACAGTGCACAGTGAGCTTCAAGGTGCACAAGCTGCACTGCACAGTACGTGTTCTCACTCTCATACTCTTTCTCTCTTCTGTCTTCCTCTTTCTTGCTTTCTCTCTATGTAAATGAGTTTCATGTACGAAAATATGGTCTGATCCCTGAAGTGTGTGTGTGTGTGTGTGTGTGTGTGTGTGTGTGTGTGTGTGTGTGTAGTGTGTGTGTGTGTGTGTGTGGTTGTGAATGTGTGTGTGTGTGTGTGTGTGTATTTCAGGTATCCTGGACCAGTCTGCGGTGTGGGTGGATGAGATGAATTATTATGACATGCGGACAGACCGTAATAAAGGCATCTCTCCCCTCTCCTTACGGCCGGCCAACCCACTAGGAATAGACATAGACAAGTATGAAGAACACACACAAACACACATGCGTATGCACAAGAAAACACACACCCAACACCAGGGGGGGGTAGTAAAGCGTTACAAGTAGCGCACATGAGTAAAACAGTATTTTTTTCGAGGAGCGGCAGCTTTCCATATTCCTTTTTCAAAACGGTACTTCTGCTCTCACTCAAGGACATTTTTAAGCCAGTAATCTACTCTTTACTCCGGCACATTTTCAATTGCCTTTAGTTACTAGTACAAGTTTATTATGGGAGGAGAAAATATCTCGAGGGAGAAAAGTGCACCCCTCCCTCAGTGCACAACGGCGTGGGAGAAAAGAAACAGGGCTTCAAAATGCATTGTTACGTTGCCCTGCGATTATAAAAGTAATGACTGGCCTAAGTAGACTCAGACCATGTTGTAGCCTAGCCTACTACACTGAAGTAGATGTTTTATTTATATCTAACAGCAGTTAAGGCAATGATGTCCTGCCAACTGCTGCATCTTCTAGTGAGACTGCCAGAGTAGCAACGAGACGAGAGGTATGACATGACACGGAAACTTTCGCCTATATTCATTTCTGGCCAGCATCGTTCAACAATCACATTGGACAAGGAAAGTAGGCCTATAACTTAATTTACAAGCAAATGCACTAGAAATCGAGCACACAAGTAAGAAAAACCTAGCATTCATTTATGTAGCCTCAAGTGCAGGACATGACAGAGACGGTCGGCTGAGAAAAAAAGATAGCCTACTCTGTCGCTCTGTCCGAGTAGACATGCCTAGTGTATATGTAGCCTAAATATAGGTACTTAGGTTACATTGTCTGTATGGTGAAGTTCGAATCAGAATTCTAGCAATGCAAAGGAGAAAAATCAGCTGGCAATGGGTTTGGAAGTGACTGCTTTTAAATCCGTAGACACTTAATGCTTATTCTGGCTATGACAAGATAGCCTACAGAAGTGTGTCAAATAATATTAAAGTATATTAAATAAAATATATTTGAATTGGGGTGTTAAAATATGGTTGCCTATATGATTAGCCTACAGAGGAGGAGAAAAGCAAACAGGCGTAAAGATACTTTTGTATCCCTTTAAAGGGCCATCAAAAAATATAAAAAGAAAAGTAACTTGTTACTTGAGTAATTTATTACCTTATTAATTTAGTACCTTTTTACTTTTACTTCAATAGATTTCTCAGATGGAAATGTTTACTTTTACTCAAATAATGTTTGAAGGGAGTAATTGTACTTTTACTTGAGTATAGATTTTCAGTACTCTACCCACCCCTGCCCAACACACAAAACATTTTCAACTCACACAGACACACACACACACACACACAAACGGACTGTGTATAAAGGTGTGTGTGTGTGTGTGTGTATGTGTGTGTATGTATGTGTGTGTGTTCTCCAGGGGGAAGGTGCCTCTGAAAGACATTGAAAGCATGTTCCCTGGCATGAGTGGAGACTTCACCAGTGAGAACTTCTCTGCCACCTGGTACCTGATTGAGAACCACTCCTCTACCAGGTCTTCACTTCAATATTGATCACCAACACATTTAATAATTAGTTGCTAGCTCTTTTTATAATATTTAGTCAATTACGATAATAGGTATTAAGAATAATTACATTTATGATGGTAACTATTGCAAATATGGTAGTTTCCTTGTCAATAGCTGAAGCCCCATATTGCATTCCATTTCATCTGATAGAGTGTTTACATAGAGACCATTCAGATCAGAACAAATCATGTTTATTACTCATGATTATAATTGCACAATATATATTGCATACAATGGCATAATATATAGTATGAAATGTAATAGACTATGGTATTATTAAATATATAGTATGAAATGTAATAGACTATGGTATTATTAAATATACAGTTTTGACCAGCTGCGTTCAGCATCAGGGACTCTGAAGAAGCAGGCCACCCAGAAGAATGAGGGCAGTCTGGCCTACGTGAAAGGAGGCCTCAGCACATTCTTTGAAGCACAGGATGCCCTGTCTGGTGAGCGCGCACACACACACACACACACACACACACACACACACACACACACACAGAGCACAGAATCACATACTTACATCACAAATTTACATAATGAAGTGTAATATTTCAAGTAATATCAATAAAATTGCAGTTCTGTTGTTTCTGATTGAGTAAAGATAAATCAAATAACAATACCCAGTTACATTTCCACTGAAATTACTTGGAAAACAAAATAATAAAAAATAATTGATATATAAAATTCATTAAAATGGAGGATATATCATTTTGGAACCAAACTCTTCATTTGTTGACTGACTCTTAGATACATGGACAGACCAGCGCATATACACATGCTCACTGTGTGAATTATGAGTAATTTTTTTTGTTTAACTCCTCATCAGCTATCCATCAGAAACTGGAGTCTGACGGGACAGAGAAAGTGGGGGGCTCCATGACCCAGTGCCTGGAGAACGTCCTGAATCGTGAGACACACCACACACACACACACACACACACACACACACACACACACACACATACATGCACACATAATCTTACACAAAAATCAAAAACTAAAAAAATCAAAAACTTTATTGCCATATCAGCTATACTTATACGGTAAGAAGAAATAGACGGGTTACAGACGTAAAAAACACACGTAAAACAAACATATGGTTTTCTGGAGTCTGATATTAGATAACGCTTAATGATTTATTCCCCTATTTCTCTCTCTCTCTCTCTCTCTCCTTCCTCTCTTCCTCTGTGTAGGAGCGAGTGATACAGCGGACGCTCTGTTTCAGGAGGTGTTGGGCAGGAAAGACCGAGCCGACTCCACCCGGAATGCCCTTAATGTCCTTCAGCGCTTCAAGTTCCTCTTCAATCTGCCACTGAACATAGAGCGCAACATCCATAAGGTATGTG